>NC_051181.1:17297133-17347133 GCF_013339695.2 Rhipicephalus sanguineus
AGTTTCAAGTCCCACATGCGCTGCGGTCTGTTCAAATTTGGAAGTTTTCTCTCATTTTCTACTCAATTGAAACCATTGTAATAGAGTGACTGCCTCCGAAGGCGACGAACATGGGGCTCCAACATGGGGCTCGGTGCCGCAGTGCTGCGCTTTCGCAAAGGAGCCCAGTGTCAGCCTGCACTGGTAACCGCGGCACAAGAAACAGCGTGAAGCATGGGTTGTAAAGCTAAGAACCGGCAAGTAGCCATCCGCCACGAGTCTTGTGTGCAACAAGCACTTCCACGACGAAGACTTTTGTTACTGCGTCGGGGCTGCGATGTTCGGTGAGTAGCAGACAGCGCGCACTGAGACGATGGCTCGCGCGCGCTTCCCACCGCCAAATGATGCTTACCTGCCACAGGATGGTAAAAGCATATTGAAAGGGTTTGCAGCGCAAGCACGGTAGTGCTGAAGGAAAGGTTTTTAAAAGCGAGGAACGGAAAGCAAAGATGGACGACACGAGCGCCCTTTGCTTTCCGTCCCTCTTTGCTTTCCGTTCCTCGCTTTTAAAAACCTTTCCTTCAGCACTACCGTGCTTGCGCTGCAAACCATTTCAATATGCATTTTAACCAACTAGTCCAAATAGCCGTTCTTCTTCAATGGTAAAAGCGCTACCTTTTACCACGTGCGATGCCATCTCAGAACCCTCCAATGCGACCTCTTGATCGTCGGCCCCGTGCTCAGCGTCCACAAAATCGGCTGCAGATGCGCAAGTCATTGTTTAGATACGTTGAATTAAAAAACGCACAGGATCCCTAATGCATTCGTTAAAGATGACTATATAGAAGGCGAAAGCCATCTTCTTCTTGTCAGTCGATGTACTGATTCTCCCGCGCCCCCCTCCAAAAGCGTTCTGCACCTAACGCGGTTTTGCACGGCCTCTGTGACCGATCACGGAGGCAATGCAAAGCGACAATGACGTGTGAATACGTCATCATGTGACGTCACATTATGTGACGTCATAATGACGCTACATATTTTGGCGATCTGTGACGTCATGATGACGTCATATGGTGACACAATCACGTAACGATTATTTTTTGCATCACTCGTGTTGACGCCGCCGACGCGGGACGCCGGCGGGCAACCTTCCCATTTGATGAGGCATGCATTGCTTCATAAGCTACATAAATTTTGCATTGCCTCCGTGATCGGCCCACCGATGATCGGCCCACCGGCCAACCCCATGTATTTTCTTGGAGCCTCATTTATTTACGTGGGAAAGATGCCACCCTGTTGGCGTTACACACGACACTGCTGCCAAAATTGCTGGGGTACACGCCAAATAATTACTCTCCTGTTTTGCGGCTGCTGGTTGCTACAATACCTTCTATTTTATTCACCGCTATTTCAAGTTCATGTGGGTCCTAGTTCACAGCCGACGTTTGCAGAACAAGTCCGGCAAACGTTACTGTATTTTCTTTCTTTTCCTAGGCGTCGCATGCTGCTACATGCTCGGTCTCGTAGACTGGTTCTCCTTCCACCAGCAATCTCCAAGTGGTGAAGCTTTGGTCTATGAATTTGTTGATGACAGAGAGCGGCAAGTTCACTGGAATGCAAACGGAATGATAATTAAGGAGCATTAAAAAAAGGCGTCGCATTTGCTCACGTTTTGTGTGAGCACCGAACGAAACGAATGTGCTGAATAAAGAAACAGAAGCAGCGGTATTTGCCCGCTGAGAAGACCGATCAATACACAGTGCCAGACAACTTGTCAAATGACATTGAATAGTACCCGAATTTAGACCGAAAAAGAAAAACACTGAATCGTCGGGACGGCAGATCACAAAGTTTCCATGCGCACCGAAGCCGCAGTTGTAAGGAAATTGTTTTTGAACTGCTCTGATAGCGTCCGCAACAGTAGTTGTTTGTTTACTCACAAATTCTCATATTTTGCGGCCTAAAGTTCATAGCGCTGTGCGAAAACGCGCTCGTAGCAAAAGCGAAACCATCAGTACGAACATACATGCAGACGCTCATACATGCAGAGGCACCGTCAGTCGTCGCGAACCCGTGCGATCGCTGGCTTGGGGCTTCTTTCTGTTATGCTCCGTTTGGTTATACAGGCAGTCTACTCTAATGAGATATTTCACATAGTTTGCACTCAGCGAGTGAGTACCTTTCACGCAAGAAGCCGGTTCAGGGGTCTCCAACGCAGTGACAGCGTGAAGCGGGTGCTCGGTTTTCTGCAAAGAGACAGCGACTGTAGACTATCTTGTGCTTTCAGTTCGTCGAAAATGATTATTTTGACAGTAAAGAACACAGTTCATTTCGAAAGTACTTACAGAAACGCCCTGGAGGCCTTCCGCGAGGTGTTTTTGTAGAGCGCCGACAGCAAAACCTATGGGGAGCGTGCCGGCGGTATCCTGCCTAGCACGCAATCGAGGCGCGTCCGATAGAGGGCGACTCCGTAACTCCTCGAGGCCAATACTCTGTTTCACAAGCTGTTGGCAGTGCAGCCAAAGGTAGAGCTCTCTCGTCCAATCAGGGCTGTAGGGGTACAGGAAATAGTCCCTAAAATATTTTAGCAATCCAGTTCTATTTCGCAAGCTACACCCACACAAATTGAAAATATTGTTAGGATTCACTTTTTCAAAGCGTGCAGAGTGTTTTTATCATTAGTGGAATTAAAAGAGAAAGCCCGCATGGACGCATCTCTGCGGAGGCTTGTTGTGAGGTGGTGATGCGCCGCCTTTCGGAATCATGGCGTTGCCCGAGTTGGTTGTGTCTGTGCAAGATGCCTCTCAAGCTGTGCGACCAGCGAGCCATCTTCGAATGTGCGCAGTTTTCCCAAGCTGGCGAAGCAGATAGCTTTAAATGTTTTTGAAGGGCTTCGCGTCGAGTGCGGGGACAGCGCAAGTGTGGATGCACTTATCAAGAGGACCGTGAAACTGACCCAGGTGAGCGAGCGAACGCTGTATCGGTGGAAAAGGGAGATGGAAGACGCCGGCGAAGTCCTACCACCGAAAAAGCGTTCTTGTGGGAAAGGCTGTGATTGGAAAAAAAAGCTGGACGATTTTGACCTCAGCGTCTTGTGAAGAGTGGTGCACGGCTTTTTTGAGAAAGGCGAAATTCCAACTATCGCCAAAGTGGTGCAACGTTTCAAAGAAGACGAGGCGCTACCGACAGTGTCCACGACGACGATGCAGAGGATGCTGAAGAAGCTTGGCTTCAGGTTCAAGAAACGCTCTCGGAACGCCCTTCTCATAGAAGTGACGCACATTGTCCAGAGTCGCCGCTGGTACCTGCGCCAAATAGCGGAGCTGCGACGCCAGGGTAGGGCAGTTTTTTTCACCGACGAAACGTGGGTCAACGCTGGTCATAGGCGTAGTCGGGTGTGGATAGATGGTACTGTCCAGTCTACGTACGAAGCCCGTCGATCTGGTTTGTTGACTGGTCTTCGAAACCCCAGTGGCAAAGGAGGTAGACTGATTGTCACGCATTGTGGTAGTGAACATCGTTTCGTTGAAGGTGCAGCGGAAGTCTTCCAAGCTAAAAAAAGCTCAGGCGACTACCATGAGGAAATGAACGGGGACTACTACGAATAGTGGTTCTCCCAGAAGCTGCTTCCACTACTACCGCCTGGCAGTGTTATAGGCATGGATAATGCACCTTATCATTCTGTGAAGCAGGAAAAAGTGCCGCGTATGAGTAGCCTAAAAAAGGCATTCAGGCTTGGCTTTCTGAAAAAGGTGTTCTGTGGAGCAGCGACATGGTGAAAGCGGAGCTCATGAAGCTTGTCACAACGTGCACGCAAGCGGGGACCGATACCGTGTGGACTGCATCACTGAGGCTGCTGGTCACCTCGTTGTGCGCCTGCCTCCCTACCAGTGCCAGCTTAACCCCATAGAGCTTGTTTAGAGTGATGTGAAGGGCTTCATAGCAGCGGCAAACAAGACGTTTAAGCTTCAAGACGTTCACACTCTACTATGGCAAGGAATTAAGCAAGTAACCGCTGAGAAGTGGAAGAGATATGTGGAGCATGTTATCACTCAGGAAGATGTAATGAGAAAAAATTCGGCAGATCCCACGTACCGTGGGAGTCGATGTTATGTGAAGCAAGCGGCGGGAAGCTGACTGTGGCGTAATAATTTTTTACTGAGCGACACATTACAAAATGACGCTAAAGATTAGTATAAATGTTATATGCACACATATATGTTGAAAAGCCGCATATGTGTTATATAATCAGTTGTTTACGGTTGGGTAACGCTGCCAACGGCAACGTGGGTATTACCAACACCAGAAGCTGTAAGCTGATATGTAGTGCTTATACGTGTCCTGAGAACGGACGCGCATTTCACGAGCCCGTGTGCATGTATCAAAGAAGTTCTTGACAGTTCTTGAACAAGGGCATCATCACTGTGATCAGTGAGCACCAGCTACTGGTCATGACTTATCGGGTCTGGTCGTGATGGTGGTGACGAGGCGTCCATGTGTGGTGAGGTATGTGGTAATATAGAGCTGTTGGAATTCATGGATGCCTCGGTCATTTCGTCGACAAAATGTCTGCCGATAGAGCCGGTGACATGTCAGAACCCGAAGCCACCCTTCACGTTGGTGAGGTATAGGCCGTCGAGGCTGGTAGGCCTGGATAGTGCTACGTAGACCAACATCAGTGGATGGTGCTTGTCGTATTCGTGGAGTACCTGGGCGCATGTGGCCTACGTAGTGTAATCTACAAAGCGGCTGTCAGTCAATCTGGCATTATCCTCGGTCAGCATGAGGCCATCGCCCAGCCTCGTAAGAAATGAAGAGGACACTGCGTCGTCATGGCGGACTAAGTGCACTTCAAATCAAATCAAATCAAACTTTATTTCGTCCACAAGTTTGTGTGTTGTGGAACACGAGGGCTCGAGAAAAAGTGGAACTATCCACTTGAGAAACCTCGAGCCCCCGTTTTACAGGGCATACAGCGAGAGCGCAAAAAAAAACATATACAGTTTTTATGGAACATAACACTTAAGCCAATGTCACAGAATAATACAATAGTTACAAGAAATACAGTACAATATTATATTTATACAATGATAAATCCTTCCGAAATCATGACAACAAAATGAGCTTTCCTTTACACAATTTTTAGGTGAAAAAAAAAGAAAAACAGTAAAATTTGGAAGTGTATCGAACAGAAGCTGTATACTCTACAAAAAGAAAATGGATTAATTTTTGGTGACGAAAAACGCTTTGATTGCGTGGTTTCCAGTTTTTTTCAAGTCAGTACCACATTTATGCAGTTCATTCAACAGTTTTGGAAGTGCATGACGAAGCATTTGTTGTGTTAAGGGGGGACATGGTGTGTGGAGATATTTTCTGTATCTTATGTCCAAACCTGATGAAACTAAATAGACTTGTTTGGTTTTTCATGCTGATTTCAAATATACAATAATTTTTCTTGTAAGCAAACTGGTTTACGAGATACACAAAGCTGCCTCTCTATTGTTTCCGGAGACAATAGGAGAAAAGCCATTCAGCAGAAAGTGAATATTATCAGATAGCTAGATACTACTATATGCAATAAGTGCAACGCTGCAAACAGTTTTCAGATCGGATCATAACTAGTTATTCTGCAGATGATCGAAATTCAATGTTTGTACCATGACTACCGTAAAGAAAAACAAAATCAATTTTAAAAAAATCTATGAGCAGAAAATTAGAATTCTGCTCTCAGCACTTTGTGATACACAGCTTGGGCTTTATGTTAAAAAAGTAATTACAGCTCTAGCTGTTCTAGATCATGAGATATCACTCCGACAAGCTAAATAAATGACCTAAAAACATTTAACGTTCAGCTCGTACTCGTTGCACAGATCTAAACTGCAGATGAAATACTGATCTTATAAGACTTCTCTTAGGCTTTACATGCGAAATAATAGCTGTAGATGTCAATAATATAATTTAAAAAACACTTTTTTCTTTGATGATTTTTTGGTCTCCACAACCCATGTCCCCCCTTAACATGAGGCGTGAAAATGGCATTTTCCAGATATCATCATTACGGGTATCATAAGCCCTTGTAATCGGTGTCAATTCGGATAATGTGCGAAGTAGTCCTTCTGTATCATGTTTATACTTCCTGGCTAGATTTAATGAGTACAAGTTATGAACTGACGTGATATTTTATTTGATATACAAGGGTTTTGTGTGCGCAGTTTTTTCAGCACACGCAATGTGACGTAGTGCTTTTTTCTGTAACATATACAGCTGGTTGAGGTTCATTAGCGTTGTTGTGCCCCAAACTAAACAGCAATAGTTTAAATTAGAAAGAAATAGTGCATTGTAAATATGAAGTTTGACGGCTGTTGGCAAGTAGAATTTAAATTTCGCCAATATTCCTACTACCTTAGCTACCTGCGTAGCAATATGATTTACCTGAATGTCCCAAGATAGATTCTTTTGAAAAAATACTCCAAGGGATTTTACTGAATCAACAATTTCTATACGCGAGTTTCCCAAAGTAAGATTCAACATGGGTGGTTCAGGTGATTGTCGGGGAGTGAAGATAACGGGTTTTGTTTTGGCTGTGTTGATATCAAGCGAATTGATTACGCTCCACTTGTGTAAGTCATTGAGAGCTATGTTAATGCTACTTTGAAGAGTATCATAAGAATTGCTGCGAAAGAAAATGGTTGTATCATCCGCATAAGTGATGTATTTTGCTCCGTGGTCACTTTACGGTGCGGTGATGTGGATATCACACGTAACTTTTGTTAATGTATTCCTCCGGGGTCGAGCGATGCTTCAATATAGCTTGCTGAATCACAGGAATAAAAACGCAATGTTTATTACTCTGCTATAAAAGCGGACCCAGCACTAGAACCACAGACGTTAATCTGATATGACGCCTGTATCGTAGGAGTACGTATCATAGGAGTATCATGTAGTGTTTATTGCTCTCTTGTAAAATTAGATAGCAAGCACCACAACCACAATTGACTTTGCACCGATATTACGACTGCGTAGGCTGTTTTTCCGAACCAGTTTATAGACCTGGCGTGGCACAGTGGTAGAATACCTGATTGCCACGCAGAATGCGTGGGTTCGATTCCTGCTGGGATCCTAATTTTCATTCTTTCCATTCGTCGAGTCAACGCTTTCGATGTTTGTTTTCCTTAACGCTCTAGCATTTTAGTTATCAATGTCTCTTCTCGCCGCTCCTGGGTAGATATAAACTGTCAATCACCTGTGACGCATACCCGTACACCGGGGCCCGTGGCAAACGGGTATGTGCCACACGTATCTAGTGGAAAGGGTTTGACGACGTACGCGACAGGATTTTTACGTTATTCATGTCATGACCCGACAATCATAATCATCAAGTCCTCTTACCTTCCCATGCCAATTTTGGTCGACACCAAATTAAGGAGGCGAACGTGAGAGCACCCAGACGTAGGCGGCTAGATAGATAGAGAGACAGATAGGTACATAGATAGAAACGCTCAAAGTGCCAAAGGTTCGCTAAGAAATGCTTCGCATTTAAAACTGGACCACTTCATCGGTGATGTTGTTGACACTAATGCAGACGTCGTAATCACCCTGGAGGACGAAACAATGAGCAGTTCAGATTTAAGTTGTGATGAGGACCATGACGTGAGCTCTTGTAACAAGCTCACGTTTATCATTACATGTGTGCGTAGATGTCAGGATCATTGAGTACTATCATAGTGAGAGTAGCCAAAATGAAAACACAGAACTGTCTGCTATTATGACAAGGAATCAAGCAAGTCACACTGAGAAGTGAAAATAAAGCTTCAGATTGATTGATTCAATCATTCGTTCGTTAAGTGATTCAGTGACTGAAGTCAATATTCTTATACATGGTGCATAAACAATTAAATATCTCTAATGCCCCAAGAACTCATACGAACCGGGTGACGATAAATAGAGAAGGTCGGGCCAGTTTTATTGCAACGCTGGTCGTCCCGTCCGTAAATAAGCAAAACAGATCAAAAAGATACCAAGCGCCATCTGCTACAAAAATTAAAAGATAGTTATTATAGTACACCTACTTCCATACAGACGGGCCACCGGTCAAATTAATGGACGCGACATCCGCGTAGGAACACACTTATGAAGTGCGCTCTGTCATGATTGGCTGAGAGCGCCCGTACCTTCCAGAACGCTGCCAACAGCTTGTGAAATGGAGTATAGGCTAGAACGCGTTTTTGGAATAAACGTTAGAGCTGTGCACGGGCCGTATTTCCAAGCCCGGTCCGGGCCCGCTGACTTTGTCGAAGGCTCGCCCGAGCCCGACGGCAAAGGGCTGCAAGCCCGCCCGGCCCGGCTCGACGTACGAAAACACAATCCCTGGCCCGGCCCGTCTTTTTGAAGGTTCGCTGCAAAAACTAAACATCGTTTTCCGGTAATTTGGCATTGTATTGAGCATATCAAATATGATCAAACAATACACGACGAACAGTCTATTACACAGATTAGAAATTGTCGTGCAAAAACAGCAAGCAGTCCAACGATTCCGGCTTCAACGAAGTGCGGAGCTTTTGCATTACGTAGCCCGCCGAACTGAAGTTACGTTCGCTGCCTGCACTCGTCGCCGGAATTGCTAATGTCTTTTTTGCCAGCCTGGCAAGCTTGGGATATCTCTGCTGCTTGTTTTTCCAGAAGACTAAAACTTCAGATGGACAGGAGGGCGATGCCATAGAGATGTAATCGGAGAGCTCATCTTTTGTAACTGCTACATTCTCACTACTGTCGCTCCACTCGCTGAACAACTGCAAGCATTGCTTTTTTGTGGAAGGTTCTTCCTCACTTTGCCCACTGTCGTCTGCAAACGAAGAAATAATTCTCTAACTTGCGCATGGACTTCGTCTCGTTCTTCAGCGGTCAGCATTCTGAGGTGCCGAAACTGAGGGCAGAGGGAGCGTTGCTATTTTGTGTTCAACGTTCAGTGACACTTTTTCTTTCAGAAAGTGTAGTGCACGTTCCTGCAGCCTTGCCTTTTCTACCACCATTGACGGAGAGCGAAGGTGCGTATCCAGATCTTTGTGAAGTCTAGCGAAGTGAAGAATAACGAGGTGCAACGTTGGCCGTTTTTCTTCTTCGAGTGCGCTCGTCGCGTCAAAAAATGGCTGGAGAAGCGCAATGAGGTCTTGCAATGTTCCTTTGTTTGTGCTGTTTGCAAGTTCAGAATTTCTGGATTCAAGTAGTCTTTCAATGTCATCAAGCTGATAGTGCACTGACTTTACCATGGCAAGTTGAGAATTCCATCTAGTCGGAACCCCCTGCAAACGGATTTGCTCAGATTGCTGGCCAGTCCGCTTTGCTTCAAAAACCTCCCTACAGGCAACATTCTGTACAGTTTCGCAAATTGATGGCACTTGGGCGGCAGTGAAGTTCTCGCAAAATGTGTTGCGAAGGGCCTTGTTCAGTAAATGGGCGCAGCAATTCATTCTTTCGTAAGAGCGGATATAATATTCGCTCCCTGGTCACTAATAAAAGTCACTCCGTGAAAAGCATCACTCGAAGCGCCGATCTTGGCGAAGCGCCGCTGCAACTGTTTGTGAATGTTCTCCCCAGTTATGCGCTCGTACGGGAAGTCACATGTGAAAAGGACATGCGGTCGAAATCGCACGATCGCTCAGTTTTTTTCACATTTGGAAACCGTCGCTCATCACCCGGAAGTCACAAGACACCGGAACCGGATGTACATCAGCGACGTACTAAGCACATCAGCTGTACACCAACAAATAACGTAATAATTATGCACATGCATATAAAAATACTGCGAGACAACGGTAAACGTTCTACGTACCAACATGCAACAAATATTTTATTTGCATTGCATACCTGCGACAGTGCGGCACTTTTGCTATACAAGTAGATGGCCTCATGCCAGCAACAATGGAGTTCGCTCGCCAAAGCCGTTGTCACGTGTATGGGTTATGCCCATGCAAGCATCAGCTTGCACGAAGGCGGTCTACGTCGGGTGCCTCGTCGCTGTCGCGTGCATTTTCACTCATATGGGATTTGGCCTTAAATCTAACGCGGACAGTCACGTGGCGCTGTCACTAGCTCAGGTGGTGTTACTTCTCTGTTTGTCGGAGTGCAACAGAGGCAGTGCTTAAAGCTGTATTCTCACGACGGACGGGATCGCGGACGGATCAGTCACGTGACACGTGCCTTGATTCGGATCTCTCCGCAGCCAGCATTCACACAACAGGGGAGAATTTACGTATACAAGCGAGGATTTCAACATTGCTCCCCGAGGATCCCAACTATGATTTGGGCCTCTGTCGTTTCACAAATCGCCCCGCGCGGACCGAAACGGGAACGCGGGAACGGCTGACGTATGGTGACGCAGTACGCAATCCGCAGGCTCGAATCGCGAATTCGTTCGTGGTGTGAATACAGCTTTGGAAAGGAAAAGCGGTAAAGGGCGGCCGCGGAAAAGGCGCTGTATGCGTGCCGGAAAACAATTCCCGCTCATTCTCTATATTTCGGGCTTGAGTTGGGCTTTGCGCTGGACCCGAGCCCGGCCTGTGGGCTGGATCGGGCTCGGGCTCGGGCTATCGGGCTACCCGGAGCCCGTGCACACCTCTAATAAACGTGTGTCCACATAACTCAGCCTCCTGCATCAGGGACGAGCGGAAAGCTCGTCCCTGAATGACTTCAACAGTACCAGTGAGTGTGCTGGTACTGTTGAACGGCGGCGCTGGTACTGTTGCGCTGGTACTGTTGAAGTGCAACGGCGGCGAGGCTGAGATGCTGCGCCTCATTGACAGGCTGGAAAATAGGACTTTCAGTGCTGGGAACTACCGAATGCGTCAGTCACGCATGGAGGAATTTTTCTCCAAGTAGGCGGATTTGCCACAATAAAGGTGTGACTTTCGTATATCACGTTTTCTGGCTGATTTCTTTGATTTCGCGTTGTTTCGGGTAATTGGGGATCCCGCTTAATTGGGATATTTTTTTCCGTCCCGAGGCGTTCGAATTAACGAGGTTTTACTGTACTGCAAATGGGGATACGTGCATGCTCACTTTCGCGGGGTACAACCCAAAACAAATCCATGGCCTCCGAGGTTAGGCCACCGGAAAAACAAACCTGAAGGTGGTCACGACCAGCATTTTGCGATTTACTTGCATGACGCACGTGTTAGCAAAAAGCAAAAACTCCCCATTCAAGTATCTGTGAATGCACGCATCCAATCATGAACTGGCACATACACAA
This sequence comes from Rhipicephalus sanguineus, assembly GCF_013339695.2. Classification (NCBI taxonomy): domain Eukaryota; kingdom Metazoa; phylum Arthropoda; class Arachnida; order Ixodida; family Ixodidae; genus Rhipicephalus; species Rhipicephalus sanguineus. The sequence goes on from NC_051181.1 coordinate 17,308,358, forward strand.
CAAACACTCAAGTACACCAATCACAATTGCAGCTCCGTCTTTCATGCACTCATGTTCCAATGCAACGCCGCAGCCTGCTCGATGCAACGCCACAGCGCATTGGGAGCAATGCCACAGCGCATTCGATGCAATGCTGTAGAGCATTGGATGCAACAGACTTCTCCACTTGAACCTCCTACTGCATCAGCCATCGACACCGACTCACATTTTACGTTACATAAACTGTTGTGAGACGTAAGCTCTCTCTGTGGAAACTGCACTCCTGCACCTATGGCATTCCCAACCAAATGATTTTAAACTTGCCTGTGGAGCTGAAGAGTAGTCTTGTGATGTACTTCAAATATAAGTGGGGTCATTAAACATTCCTCCATCATGGAAAATGGCCTGGACTGGTATTGAAGCCTGGTAATGAGAGGTTAGCACTGACATTATATTGCAGGTCAACAAGATAGCCCAACTATCAATATATTCCGACCACATACGGATTTGGCTGTGTGAGTATCAGCATAAGTATTTGGAAAAGAAAGGCCAAAGGACTGTACTCCCCATGCAGACTTCCATCACATTAATTGGAATGTCAATACCAGCATAAAAGTTAAGTTTACGCTCCATAATATTTAAGAGCAGCGCAAAAGTTTATGCTGTTTTCTGGCACATGGCAGTGAGAAACAAGGATGCAAATGCCACTTCCAGATTCATAAATTCAACAACCCATATACATGCGATTCCTCAGGGTCCCTCCCACTAGACGCCAGGATGAGTAGGAGATGTGCTATAGGCACAACGATCACGGCTGTAAAGGTATGTTTTGCTGTAAAGGTATGTTTTGCTGTAAAGGTATGTTTTGCGGCTGTAAAGATCACGCCTGTAAAGGTATGTAAAGGCTGTAAAGGTAGGTATGATCACGGCTGTAAAGGTATGTAGGTATGTTTAGCTTTTGTAGCTTCTCTATAACAGCCTTGTGTGTGATGTTGTCAAAGGTCTTTATGAGACTCATTCTAACGATCGCTTTAGTATGCAACATCTGCAATCACATGTCTATTATTTAGGGTTCAATTTGTAGCATAATGTTGTGTGCGGACAGCTTTGGCCTGAACCTGATCACAGTATGACGGAAAAGATCTCGATCATCAATGCCACGTCAAGCTACATATGTAGCTTCTGGCTTGGTATGACCATTTCAGCATGTCAATAAATTAGCATTGATGTGACTTTATTGTACTCTGTCATGTGAGAATTCCATGATAAATAGGCTTGCCCGTGCATGATGTTAATGAAATGGGCCCGAGGTTATCTGGTTGCACCTTTTTTTTTTTTGGCTTTGGGATTATTACCATCTGTGCAATTTACCACTTATATAGGTGGCTGTCCTGCTTGCCAGCATTCGATCAGATACCGAGTGGGAGCCATGATAGAATCATCACAAAGATTTTGCCATATCTTGTTAATGATTCTGGCGGCGCTGTGCATGGACTACATGCAGAACCTAATAAGTTTCAACCTGTCTTCCCTCAATTATCGGGCTGTCTAGGTCCCAGTTTTTCTTCCCAGCTGTACGGGTAATTGTTCCTTGGTTGTACAACTTAAGTATCGAGACTGTATTTCTTTTAATGTCTTCCTCAGTATGTGATAACTGTTAACAAGAAAAAAACATTTCATGTATCGATGTATTTCATATGGGCGGAGTAAAAAAAGAACACAGTTACTCAACAGGTTTGCACCTGATGCTGTATCTTCTGATAATAAAAGTTACAACTTCAAATAGAAACTCATATACGTAGGCGTGCGCAGAAGGGGGGCAGGGGGGGCGCCCCCCCTAGTAATCTAAGAAGAGGGGGGCTCAAAGTTTGCCCCATACATTGACTTAATATGGAGGGGGGGGCGCCGCGATGAACCTTCGCCCCCCTCCCTGAGGGGGAACACTGCGCACGCCTATGCTCGTATATCTATCAGTCAAAAGGACGGCCGAGAACAGTGACAATAATTTGAGCAGGCACTCGGGCTTTGCCATGGCCGCGGATTTATGACGCAAGGTTGAACGGCTTTGGGAGAACTAGGATATACGGAGGCGAAAACAGCGCGTACAGACGAGTACGAACAGACGCAAGAAAAGGCACAGACACAGGCGCTGACTAACAACTGAAGTTTATTGCTCATACGCCACAAAAATAAATAGCACGTATCAACAAAAAAACCAATACGAAGAGAGGCACAGCAAAAGAAGCAAGGCTTGGTAGGACACTCAAAGCAGTTAGCCAGTGGGACCGTGATTAATATCTAGCCCCCGATAGGAAGGCTAGCTCTTGATCTAAAAGGGCTAATGATGGGGCGCTTACGCAGCTGTCCTGTAATTTCACGATATTTTGGGCCTCCATGATTTCTCGGGTTACTTTATCGCTGGACCTGCGCAATACTTTCGTGTTGTTGAATTGGGGCGCGCATTCAAAATCTCGGCAGTAGATGCCCAGGTGTCCTGAAATTCGCACGGTCACATTGTATTTATGTTCTAACAATCTTTTGTTAAGGCATCGGCCGGTCTGGTCGACGTAAGTGCGTCCGCAAGACAAGGGAATGGAATAGACGACTCCCTCAGTACGTGACACGAACTTGTTGCGGTGATTAGTGGTGCAGCCAACCTTCGTCCGACCCATCTGATTCACTCGTTTGCAAAGACCTGACAGTCGGTCAGGAGCTGAAAACAAAACGTGTAAACCATTTCTGCTGCCTATCTTTCTCAGGTTGTGGGAGATGCCATGTACGTAGGGAATGACCGCACACGTTTTGTCTTTGTCTCTTGCGCGAGTCTTATCTGTCCTTAACATTGTTTCTGCCACTGAGGATAGGAGGGTTATCGGGTACCCAGCCTGTACGAGACGGCACTTCTGGTTCAAAAAGCTGTTTTTTAGCTTGTGCTCGCATGATTTCTTGATAGCACTGGTGAAGCACGAATGTATGATGCTGCGCTTAACCAACTTCGAGTGGGCTGAATCGAAGGGAAGGATTGGTTTGTTAGCCCTGGAGGCTCAAATGCCCAGCACACATGATTGCTGGTAAAATATAAACCTAATTCTAAAAACCTCATGCAACCATTGGATGGCAGTTCGTGGGTAACAGTGAAGGGGTTTAAAACACTTGAAAACTGAGAAAGAATACTTGGAGCCTCCAAATGGATGGCTTCCAGACGGCAATCGAGAATTACAAGGTAATCATCGACAAATCTGAACACTCGCTTCACAATGCTATCGCGAAAGAACTCGTTTAAAACTCTGTCATGCATAGCCAGAAAAAGGTCACGGAGGATCGGTGCAATAGACGAACCTATACATATACCTTTCTTTTGAATAAAAAACGAACCATTCCATTCTGCGTAGGTCGATTTCAGGTAAAAGGAAAGCAGCTCTATGAAGTCGGCAGTTGACATGCTACTGGCGTTTTGGACAGCTCCATGCTGGTCAATGCAGTCTTTGATACAACTGATTAAGCCTTGATGAGGTATGGCATAGTATAAGTCTTTTACGTCAATCGAGAAACCTACTAAGGTCTTGTCACAGTTATCCTTTAAAAACTTCACCACTGGTTCCGCATTCTTTACCAAAAAAGGGTCGTCAATAGCTAGGAGCTTTAGCTGCTTTTGTAAAACGGAAGCAACAGACTTCTGCCAGGTGCCTGTCTCAGAGACAATGACACGAAACGGAGAACCGACCTTATGGGTTTTGACAGAGAAAATCATTTCTAAACACAAGTGTTTGCTGCTCTCCACTGTACTGTGTAACTTGTCAAGATTTAGGCGTTCACACAGTTTTTTGGCTCTATTCTTTACCTTGCTTAGGCACACGTTGCTGCACTTATCGAATGATGAACCGATGGCTTCTTGGGCCTTGGTCAGGTACTCGCCTTGTGAAAGTCAGGTACTCGCCTTGTGACGAGTGAACCTTGTGAAAATTCTCCTTTGCAGCTTCTTTTTTTTTTTAGCATCGTGCCTTTCTGGCTAACTGCGTAGATTCTGCAGTGCTAGCTGGAAAGATAACAGACAATTTGTGCAAGTGAGCGTTTGTTTTCATTGGCATTAGAGGACGGTGCCATCGGTGGCAGGGGTCGCCGTTAGTTTATGGCACTGCATCCCCCCCCCCCCATTACTTCTATGACATGAAGAGGAAGAAATTTTATTCTTGATCTGCACGTCTGCACGTCGCGGTCGATGGCCTGATCGTCGTGTTGCTGTGGCAGGTTCCCTACCTGAATCATCGCATTAGAGACGTGCGCGAGGACGCCGTGTTCTTGCACGTTGACGCGCACACACCTTCAAACGCTGCGATGTCACGCCGGACGCAACCTAGCGCAGATGGGCTGATTGTTGCTATGAGATGCGGCAGCAATAGCTGAATTTCAGGTTAACGCCCCTCTATGCAGCGTTTCGGGCGCCCATTACCGCAACCATGCAACTCGTGCCGCTGTAGAACAGAACGTAACCGTGCAAATGCTTTGTTTACGCCACAATGCGGAAAATTGAAGCCACACGGGCAAAGAGTATATGAAGTCGTCTGCTGGTGATAGTCGTCGCCATCGAACACAGCTGCAGTGCCGAACGGTTGCCAGCACTTCACGAACGTCACGTCGGCCAATCAGCGCGCGCATGCAGTCCACTCGTGCGGTCCCACCGAGGACTGCTGCGACCTCCGCACCGCTCGAAAGGCGGAACGGAACAGGAAAACGAAGCGGAAACGGACGGGCGGTGGCAGCGCAGCACCGTTCCCGTGCTAGCCTCTGCGCGCCGCCCGGCACTTTTGTACCAATATGGCCGCCAGGCGGCGCGGAGTCTTTCAAAAGGTGCTTCCACCCTGAAGCTGATGCGCGCGCACATCGAAGCACCCTAAGCGAGCGGGAGAGGGCAGGAGAGAGCTATAATCTTAAAAAAAATGGAGTGACCCTCTCTCCTTTAAGGGAGAAACGGCGATGTCCCCAATGTTCGTATTGAAATGGAGGAACTTTCCTCCCTTTTCAATGGAGAGACCGTTCCTCCCCCGTCAAAATCAAGATGGCTGGCGCCAAGCCATTGAAGCGAGCAATAGATTTAGGCCTAGCGACTGCATCGATTCTCAACTGATAAAGAGTATGCGGCACTCGTAATCACAAAAAACGGTCCCGCTGAGCTTAAGACAAATCTGTAGTAATGAAAACCTCGCGAAACGGAACGACGGAATTCGTATGTTTCGCTCTGCCAGCGAGACGGCGTTCACTTTAAAAAGAGATGGATACTGCAAAAGGGCTTTCATCCGGAGGCTGTACGTTAGGCTTGCTGTCTTTATTTGCCGAAGCATCACACGGTGTAGCGACTTTATCCACGCGTTTACGGGGCAATAGGCCCCGACATGTGCTTACAAAATGTACATTCTGTAGCATCAGAACAATCCCGGCGCAGCAGAGCATAGTTTCGATAGATAGATGTTCAATAACATATAAGTGGGTGGAGCTGTCAAAGCGCCACAGCCGTGAAGGATAGATGGATGGATGCTATGAGCGTCCCCTTTATAACGGGGCGGTGACATGTCTGCCACCAGGCTCGAAGGAGAAAAAAAAAAGAAAGAAAAAAAAACTTCCTTGTTTCATGTTGTCCTAATGCCTTATCTACATTGATTAAATCTATGTTATTATACCAAAAAATATAAATTCACGGTCCATCTCTCTGCCTCTTAAGGCAGAATGACCTTTTTTTCCCCCAATTATTTATTTTTGTACTTTATCTCTACTTTTCTGCCACCAATACTCTAACCGTCTCTCACTTATTTCTATCGCGGACGTGTGCAGCTTTCCATTGTTGTCCCTAAAACCCAAGGCTTCATGTAGACTCGTGCCCACACGTATACCTGGGTGAATATCGCCACATTCAATCAGGACATGTTCCATCGTTTCCTTAGTTCCCCCGCAGCATGTACATTGTTCTTCTTCGTTACTGAATCTCGCTTTATAACTACGCGTTCTAAGGCAGCCCGACCTTGCTTCAAACAGTAAAGCGCTTCCGCTTGAATTATCATAAAACCTTTCCCTCCTTATTTCGTTTTTTCCCTTTCGGTAGTTACTCAGAGCCGGCTTCTTTTCCATCGCTGCCATCCAATAAGCCCTCTCCGCCTCTCTGACCTTCCGCTTAATGCTCCTTGTTGCCATATCGCCCGCACTGCTAGTCGTATATTTACTAGTGAGCCTCCTAGTTCTTTTTCTCCACTGCGTGTCAACGCTTTTTCTATACAAATACCTGAAAACCTTCTCTGCCCATCTACTCTTCTTCATTTTCCTCAGCCTCTCTTGAAATAGGTGGTAGCTGGCGCCCTCTAGAGAGATTAAACTATACTAAAAAAGAAAAGGTATTTCTGACTGCGGCAGCGTACGTTGATACTACGCTATGGCATTTCGGCAAGGTGTACCCATTCATGGGTTGCTCAGGGACACCGGAAGGTTGATGCACATTTTATTACAGTAAGACTTTGGTCTGGGTGAGTTGGTTCATAGCAATGGTAAGGCACAGCGCAACTGAGACAATGGACAAGAACACGCAACACACACAAAGAGCACTGACTTACAACTGGATTTATTTTGCACCAAACTGCCTTATAAATGCGCTTAAACCTGACAAATGACACATCGGTAGTCAAAGAGAAATGACAACTGCGTAAGCAGGCCTTCCGTTTTACTGAATGATGCCGAGATTGAGTATCTTGATGGTTTTATTTGGCTTCTACAGTGTTTCAACAATGCATATGGTCATGTTTTCTCCAGTTTTTTGTGTATTTTCTTTTTCTTTTCATTTCTTTTCATTTTTTTTTCTTCTTGAGCCAGCGGTTTGAATGATTGTACCATTGTGAGCATTGTGATATTGCTGTTAGCCACGTGTTGATGGGTGTCCATTTCTGGGTTTTGTTGTCTTAGAACGATGGTCAATTGGCTCTCGGAAAGAGCAAAAATCAGGTTGTTAGTATATCGTGGTTGATAAACCAAAAGAAAGAAAGAAAGAAAGAAAGAAGGAAGGAAGGAAAGGAAGAAAGAAAGAAACAACGATCATTTCTGTTTGACTACCGATGTGTCATTTGTCAAGTTTAAGCGCATTTATAAGGCAGTTTGGTGCAAAATAAATCCAGTTGTAAGTCAGCGCTAGTGTGTGTTGCGTGTTCTTTTCCATTGTCTCAGTTGCGCTGTGCCTTCCCATTACATTTTATTAATACGCACACGTTCACTAGGCAGACACACAGTACACACACTCGCTGAATTCAATACACATTTCATTCATATGTATACAACGTATAAGATGAACAATTCACAACAGAGGCGTACGTACAGGCGCGTTTACACATACCCCTCTATGAAGCGCAGGCCCTTATACAGGGTGTTTCAAGAAATGTGTCCAACCTTCTCAAAAATCTGGAAAATGCGATATTTGCTCGGGGCTTTCAGAATTGCTTCTTCTGTAGCGGCAGGAATCTTAAGGTAGTTCAGGGCATCATTTTGGACAGTAATTAAGAAAGTTACATTAATTAACTTTTTAATTAGTGGAGTTACGTGATTGTGTCAAATGGGAGAATTGAAGTTCTTCATGCGAGGAACCCATCGGAGCTTTGAGGTTTCAAAAAAGCGTCCTCTAGTAATTGTTGTGGCGTAATGAAATTCAACCAAATGCAATGGCTTTCAACAGCGAAAGCCATCGAATTCGGTTGAATTTCATTACTTCGTAATTATTACTAAAGGCCGCTTTTTCGAAATCTCAATGTTGGGATGGGTTTCTGACACGAACTTCAATTGCCCAATTTGACACACTCACCTAACTCCACTAATTAAAAAGTTAATGAATTTAACTTTCTTAATTACTGTCTCAAGTCACGTCTCTAACCATCTTAAGATGCCTAGCGCTACAGAAAAAATCATTCACTAATTTTGGACGTCTCAGAATAATATGGCAGTTGCGTTCTTCCATGTTTCTGTTTAGGTTTCGCCATTGAATTTGGTTGATTTTCATTACTTCGTTATTAATACTAGATGCCACTTTTTCGAAATCTCAAAGTTGGGTTGAGTTTATGACATGAAGAACTTCAATTCTCCTATTTGACACAACCACCTAACTCTGCTAATTAAAAAGTTAATTAATTTAACTTTCTTAATTACTATCTTAAATAATTTCTTTAACCATCTTAAAATCCCTGCCACTACAGAAAAACCAATTCTGAAGGCAGCAATCAAATATCGCATTTTCCAGATTTTTTTAGAAGGTTGGACACATTTCTTGAAACACCCTATATAGTCACTGTATTACGGTGGACCGAGGTGGCACAAACGATGCGTCATTTTCCTTGAACTCTTTACCATTTCATGGCTACAACCCAATATACGCAGTCATTATTAAATTGTAGCTATGGCTTAACCAAGCCCACCAGTTAATCTAAAGCCGCATAATACTGAACGACGTAATTACAGAGTTGATTAAGTTAATGCGAAAACGACCATATCGAGAACCGTTCATACCATTCCGACGCCATTTTGAAGTAGCGCCATCTTTCGACAGCGGCCACAGATAAAAAATCCCTCTTTGATTTCTTTATTTTTTGTAGTTACTGTGGGATGACACAACATGCAGTTCAGATTCTGTCGCCTTCGTCGCGTCGACTTCGTTGAGTGGTTTGGCGTTGACATCTGTTCACATTCTATGTAAGCGTTGACCACAAGTTGACCACGATGAGCCATGGATTCGTTCAACTGCTAGCCCTTCACTGTCAATGCTTCTGATGCGGTGACGGCGGTCTCAATTGTGTATACGTACGTTAAAACGCGGGTCGTGCGAAGAAACAAGACAAGATGGCCTATAACAAGACAAGAAACGCTTATAAGCGCCTGCCGCCTCTGAGTACTACGGTAAAGGGTGTGTATATAACGCTCGCCATTAGCCACCCGGACGATCTGCGCTTTGTGGCATAGTGGTTAGAGCTACACGTTGCTGATCGAGAAGGCGCTGGTTCGATTCCGCGCTTCGGAAGCTTTTTTCGGAATTATTTTTCTTTGGGACTTTATATATATATATATATATATATATATATATATATACGCAGCATGACGGCGGCGACTGCAAAAACCAGCCGAGACTGTCCATATAATTGCTATCGCAATAAAAGAAATTCTCGGAAGTGTTTAGCTACGCAGTGCATTGCTTATCTCTGTTTTCCTCGCGGTTCTCGCGTCGGCTGTGGCGCTTTAAGAACGGAGTGTAAGCTTTTTTCTAATATATTTTTGTTGAGTATCATTGGGTTTAGGATAAAGGTAACCTTTATTAGCTTAAATGTTGTCTTCAGTTGTTCATGTCAGCTGCGGTGTTTTATTGACATGAACGTTTTTCATTCGTCTGAAGTCCTCCTGCCAACAAGTCAAAATTAGCGGCAAAGCTTTCCGGAACGGCACCACCGAAATTCCATATGGCGGCGGCAAATTGGCGGGGTGCATGTGGACTTCCTGAGATGTCTTCTCGCTCTCTATCGTGGCACGACGCATTACAACGTCCCACAAACACAACACGCGCAATGGCAACGCGATTTAACCGCCGTAAGCACAGTAAGCACGACATGGAAGCACCTCCGATGATGTGCCAACGCAACAGCGCTAAGCAGCAAACGCCGATCTCGGAGGCCTTACTTTATATATTCACCATCTTGGAATACAGATCTTGAAGGCCATGCTTTTGCTCACGGGACCCTGAATATCGTCATGTTTGGGGTGCGATCATTATGCGGGGGAACAAAGAATCAAATTTTGACAACAAATTTCACCCGCTCAGAGATTTGGCTGCTAAGCAGGATTGGATGGGATTTCTTTTTTGACTTGAGAGGGTGTTGAGGCGAGCTCGATGGTACGGATCCATTAGAATGCAGCGCTTAAAGGACAGAAACACATGGGCCTAGCACCCGTCCTCGTTCTCGCCCCATGTGTTTCTGTTCTTTAGGCGCGACATTCTAATGATTTCTTTTTACACACTGCAGCCCTGTGAGAGGGCTATTTATACTATGCACAAAGGGACGGAACAGACAAATGATACACGAGCAGTAACAACAATAACGACATTAAGCTTTTGTTATACGTAATGATTTTCATCAAGAGCAGTCACAAAATCATTCGGTGGGAGTGAAGGAATGCGGCCAGGCATGGAAGTCCATGATTCTATAGTGAGGGGGAAAGAAACTGTGCGTAAATGTATCAGTGCGCGCAGTGAGTTCGTGGAAGTTACTTGCAGAGGAAGACAAGCTGTGTTTGAAATGCGATATGACATGTTGATTATGTTGTGCAAAAATTTTAATGACATTCGCTGGGGGAAAAAAACTGGCCGCATATCTGCGTGCTTCGCTGCAAATGTCGTCGAAAGACGATAGTCTTCTGCCGGCCGTACTACATGAGTCCTGGTCTCATCTGCGGCCACCCGTGATGCTGTTTTTCATACCATTTCCGTCCTGGCATGATAAATGCAATGGAGGTTTGTTTGAACAGATTTCATTTTACCGCATTGTTTCATCAAGCGGCCATTTATGTTTTGCCTTGCCTCAGATAGCGCCTCCTCTGTGTTGAATCCGCCGCATCTGGCTGGCATTGATCAAACAGAGGAGGCGCTGCGTTAGAATCACTGGAAAATCAGAGTACCGCAAAGGTAGGCTGCACGCGGGCAACATTGGGTGGCGGCGGCCATGTCCCTTCCAGACCGTCCGGCGTGTTGCTAGCGTGTGTTGAGAAGTGACCGATCTTTTAGCCTCAGTGCCGTGTTACGCTCGGCAGAACAGCATTATGTGTGTGTGTGTTTCTTCAAGAGGATATTAGAAGGGAATTCGAGTCATCGACAGGTATGGATCGACTGCGCGGTTAGCGGTGTAACTAATGAAACGTACGGTGAATGTTGCCATGTGCTCGCAAACTCTCTTCATGGCATCATCGGTATCTTTTCGTGTCACGCCCGGGCGTGTTCGCTAGGTCCGGAGCTGTAAACATAGTTGCATTAGCGCAGTGACATCGTGCGAGATGCCATTTACTTCGACATTTGGTGAATCTTGACTCTTTGCGCTAGCTTTGCAGACGGTGTTCAGGTTCACCGCGCTCGAGAACGCTATCGAACAACATCGAGAACATTAAACGTTGCATACTTCGACTGATCGCTGACGCATAGCTTGTTTGCGCACCGTGCTTGCTGTTCAACTGGTTGATATACGCAATAGAAGTTGTGTGTGTACGGTAATTGGAACTTGTGCGCGATGTCTTGATTCGGAACGCCAGCAGCCGAACGCACGGGCGAATCGGCGTGCGGTAGGTAAAGTGCATCTTATCTTGCGATACGTAGAAAATAGGCCATCAAAAATGATTGGCATCATTACTTAATTGTTTCATTTCCTATTTCTTGTCTCCGTAATATTTCCAACGTTGCAATGAATTTGCAAATATTTTGCTGTGTCCCGACAAACAGTTCTTTTTTTTGGCGTTGCCAGCGCGTAAACAGGTGGGGTTCGGTTTCTGCACTGCTGCACTTTTTTTTTCATAATGCACTCAACTTCCTCGGCACGGTGCTTTATGTTCTTTTGATCAGAAATAGCACCACCCGGAATTTTTAAAGCGCATGCTACTGCAACACAGTATGTATATAGACCTAGGACTTGCATAAAATCGACTCCATCAATGCGTGGGATCTGCTTTTTTTTTTTTTTTTTTGCTGTGACCATTTCTCACCAACTATACAGTATTTTAAGGGTACGCTCGGCGCAATGCAGCATTTTTTTTGCAACAAATTTAAAAATACGCTTGATAACATTGCCTTATACCAAGTTTATCAACAGAGTTCCACGCTTCTGTTTTGTGCAATGCCAAATGATCATGCCAAAATTGCCTTCAAGGTATACCAGTAAACAGTTATTATTTTAATAAATCTTTGATTTCGCTCTCGTGCGTGACACGCTTATAACTCGGATAGCCTGCGTAATCTGTTCAACAGATCGAGATATAAACAGCCGAGCAAATAGAAAAGTATGTAGTTTTCAATATCGCTGACCATAGCGAACTGAAAATGTGAAGTATCCTGTCGCATAAAATCTTTTCCAGCAAAGTTAGTGTAGTTCACTGCAGGAAGGAGTGTTATTCTAGGGGGGCGAATTCGTTCAGGCCAACTATGCAGCCACGTAGAACGGCGCTCTTTGACATTAATTTTTCGCACACGGCAAACGAGATTCCCAGAGTAGCTCACCAGTAACGTTCGATTGATGGTGAGCTACTCTCTTCTGGCATCTGCATGCAGTGGCGTAGCCAGGGGTTGGCACACCGGGCCCGTGCCCCTTCACCCCCCCCCCCCCCCCCCCCGAAATTTTTTCCCGTGGCATACATAGCACGAGATGGCACTCGATCACATCTGCCTGCCAGGCCCCCGCTTCAGATCAAGGAGGTGCCCCCCCCCCCCCCACCCGAAAAAAATGTCTGCTTACGCCCCTGTATGCATGACGCGTTTAAAAAAGGGATGAAGTACTTCTGAGGACCGTGGTACTGCTAAATGTCCAGCCACGCTCTGCATTGAACGCGCCTGCACCCAAAGCGCTTGGAAGGGATATGGCGGCGAAAGGCCACGTGATGCGAGTAAGCCAATCGCGGCGGCGCCGGTGCGCGGAAAACAGATGCGATACTCTGAAATTTTTCCAGTGACTCTACGCTGCGTGAGATATGGGCGCCATCTGGCAGTGGCGTCTGGAAGCACGAGCTTGTGTAGAACCCAGGGCCACTGCCAGGTGGCAGCACCATATCATCGGCAGAGGGCTTTTTCGTGCATAGCGTCGCATTTTCAGCGCAGCCAAAGAATTTGTATCTATGTATTTTCTGGTAAAGGACACACCACCTAATACTTAAGTATTGATGTTGCGCCTCAGAAATGCGTAATATTTGCTTTTTGATTCACAGTGTTCACCAGTATGAACCCAGCTACCAGTTCAAGATGGCTTGGCGTTCAGCAAGTGCTTAAACATAGACCAAGTGGCTGAATCGTGTGACAGACAGACAGACTAAAATTTCTGCATTCAAGTATCCCAAGAAAGACTATCGTCTTTAATAAAATACTCACGGTAGCGAACCTAAAAGTGATAGGCCTCCGTATTTATGAGAACGGTCACAACTGTAAGGATATTAGAGAACAGCGTCTACCAAACAATCAGTCCGATCAAAAGAATAGCCCACAAAAGCTATGCTATGAACTTAATTCGTTTAGTCCAAGCCTTTGTCGTCAGCTGCATTGTGTATGTCACCCCGTATCTTATACCCCTCTCACACGACAAATCTAATGTCATTTACAGCTAATGTAATGCCATTTGTTTACTGTCACACGGGGAAACTAACACCATTCGATGAAAATGACATTTCCTGTCGAATGAGTTGCGTGGTCTCAACACCGGGGACCTTTTAGGGAGATGACTGTTGACTTATGTATACGTAATTTTTGCAGTTTGTAAATATCTTATTCTTTATTAGATTAACTTATTACTGGTTTGACAACGTAACGGCACGCGCGACAGTTTCTAAAAGAAAACTACTCTCAACTACAGGGGCTGGACGCCGGCCATGTTTCATTTGTGCTCTCTTGTTGTTGCCCGTATCGCGGGTGTTGATCGTCCGATTGCACGTGTTTTGGTGATCAAGGTGGCGACTACACGAATTAGCTGCCGCCGCCTCGTTCCTGCAGCCATAGTGTCAGTCATACTCTCACGCTTCAGTTCACATTACCCACGCCCGGTCATATCGTCAGCCATGTTGGTTTTCACTTGGTTCTTGGCTTGACTTCGTTTTTGTCGTGCAGCTGTGGCAAGTTGGGTAAAACGGCTGCATTTATATTCTTGGAGCAGCTTTTTAGTGATAGAAAATTATTTTCGAGGATACACGCATGTTAGATTCAAGTTTTAATAGATATTTATTTCTCCCAAAGTCACAGCTCAGGAGGGCTAACGTCGTGGTCATCATTTTAAAATGATATTTGTTTTCGTCATGTGACAGCTGGCAGGTAAAATGACATTAAGTTCACCTAATCTCATTCGTTGTAAATGACCAGTGGCGTAGCCAGGAATTTTGTTCGGGGGGGGGGGGGGGGGGGGGGGGGCTCATGTTGCAGCGCGACCTCTTGATTGAATTTTTAGAACGACTAAGTATATGAATAACATTTATTTATTTATTTATTTATTTATGTATTTATTTATTTATTTATTATATCCTCGAAGGTCCCGTGTGGGACTTTACATGAGGGGTGGGCGTCATAAAATGGCGGTATCGATGGAGGTGTATGTTAGGATGTGGTTGAGTCTGCTTCCTGGATGGCATTTTTGAAGCGCGCAAAATCGCGGATGACTGCTGCTTCGTTCGGAAGGTCATTCCAGTGTCGGGCGGTGCGCAAAAAGAAGGGCTGCTGAAATGAGGTGGTGTGGGCACGTGGCGGAATCACAGCATTTGGATGACTTGGGCGATGGCCTCGATGGACCAGCTGGATAAGGTGGTTGTCACGCCGGGTTGAATAAAAGAATCTGTGAAAAAGGCAGAGACGTGCAATACGACGACGAAGAGCGAGGGTAGAAAGATTTAACTGGGATTTGAGGGCGGAGACGCTCGAGTAGCGGAAATAATCTGAAACAATGAATCTGGTTGCTCGGTTCTGTACTGACTCAAGTATTTCGATATGATTAGTTTGGTGGGGGTCAAAGACAGCAGATGCATACTCAAGTTTTGGTCTGACAATGGTTTTATAAGCGAGTAGTTTAACGGAAGGTGGTGCCATGGAAATGTTACGGCGTATGTACACGAGAGCGCGGTTAGCGGAGTGAATTATGTGATTTATATGGTCGCCCCAAGATAGGTCACTCGAAAGATGGACACCCAGGTATTTAATCGAGTCAGTAGCAGCTGTATGACAATTGTTGATTGTGTAAGTAGCCGGCGTGTGGTTTCGGCGACGTTGGAAAGAAATTAGTAATGTTTTTTTCGCATTAAGGGACATCAACCAGGTGGTACACCACTGCTGAATGCCTGAGAGGTCATGCTGTAGAGAGGAGACATCAGTGGGGTTATTTATAGGGCGGTAGAGGACACAATCATCAGCAAAAAGACGGATGTTAGATTCAACGGAAAGCGGAATATTGTTAATGTATATTAGGAATAAAAGAAGCCCTAGGACGGTATCCTAGGGCACGCCGGACAAGACATGCGAGAGGTCGGAGGAGTGATCATTAACATGCACGAATTGTTTACGGTTTGTTAGGAATGTTTTAATCCAGTTAAAAACATGCCGATGAAGGTTTAAACGCGAGGTTTTTAGAAGGAGACGGGAGTGGGGTACCTTATAGAAGGCTTTTTCAAAATCTGAGAACAGTGTGTCAATTGGGATGTTACGGGCCATATGAAGGTGAATGTCGTGCAGGAGTAATGTTAGTTGGGTCTCGCATGAGTGATCTTTACGAAAGCCATGTTGGTTTGGGTGAAAGAAGTTTACGCATGATAAAAGTGTAGCAATATGAGAAAAGATGACGTGTTCCATGATCTTTGAACAAACACTAGTGAGCGAGATTGGTCAGTAGTAACCTGCAAATGAGCGGTCACCTTTCTTGAAGACCGGAATGACGTTCCCAACTCTCCAGTCTAATGGGACTTCACCTGTGTCGAGTGACTGCTGAAAAAGGATTGACAATATGGCACTGCATACATGTTTAGTATTTTTCAGAATTTTGGTGTTTATGCCATCTATACCGCATGACGAAGAGTTCTTTAATTGGTTAATAACTTTTACAATTCCCTCTGAATTGAATTCAATCTTTGGCATTGGCGGAAAAGCAAAATGCGGAAAATCAGGAAGTTCGTTGTTAGGTTCATTAGTAAAGACGGAACAAAATGCAGAGTTGACAAATGGAACGTTGCAGTCGGCAACGGGGGATCCAGAAGTGTCACAAAGAGAGACTGTGGTTTTGTCGTCCAGTTTCATAATTTTCCAAAAGCGGCGTGGGTATGTACATGTATTACCATGTACCTACATTGTCACTGGTATTACCATTAACATGTATTACCAGTGACAATTTGTATTAGATGCTGCAAATCACTTCTTGAATGCTGCCCTCTGTTAAGAACGAGTAAGAAATGTGTTTTTTTTTCGTAAAAATATTACGTTGGCATGCCCGCAAAATCTTTCCAGGAATAACTGTCTTCAATCTTTTCAATATTTTTGTGTGTGTGTGTGTGTGTAACAGGTACGGCAAATATCACGTAAACTTCGGAACTGCATCAGTTTTGAACTGAAGAAGCACCTGATAACAAAAAAAAAATGAAGTCCACGAAGTAACCAGGACGAGATGAAACATTTTAATGCCGATTGTTTACACAAAAAGTTCATCTTTTTGCACAAGTGATGCGGCCAGGGAAAAGCAGGAATGGGAAAGTACACCTCGAATACGGGCAAAACATAAGTTACCGGAAACAGTGCGCAGTATGCTTACGCAAAACTTCACAAATGTACATTTAAATATGCAATCAATAAACGGAACTAAGCAATGATCCCTATACATAATGCCCAACTGATATGTCCTTGGGCCAAGCTGCTGTCTAGGACGCACCATGTGGACAGAACTATAAAGGAAGAGCGCAGAAATAACAAAAGAAACTACTTCAAAACTGTTTTAAAAGTGCGAACCACTATTGTGCACTCAATATAAAAGGAAGGTTGCCGCTTCTAGTTCGAAAAGCAATGAAGAACAAAAACGACAAATGAAAGTAACAAACAATGCTGATAGTACGGCTTCCCAGTAGTTGAATTTGTTTGGTAACGCCGCGTATGCCGACCTCTCAGTGAACAAGGTGAAGCTGTCGATTGGCTGGTAATGTCCACGTGATGCCCGTATTCTTATGTTTATATTAGGTCACAGTGTTAACTGCTAAAAGGTACAAAATCCTCACGGCTTTAAAAGGTGGGGAACAACAATAGTACGTCAGAATTACGGGCTCATTGACCTCGAACAGCAGTGTCTTTTCCTTTCGTTTGCGCTGATTTTTGTCCTGCTCGGTATCAAAGGACAACGTTCATCCGGTGAGGAAGCTTAGCGAAACGGTGATGTCGACATTTCTGTGGGCGTACAGAAGTGCCTGGCCAACCATGCGTTCCTCAGACATCGTGGAGCGTAAGTAGTTCTTAAGTAACCTCATGCTTGAAAACGTTCTCTCTGCGCTGGCAGTGGTCACTGGAAGGGTGACTAGAATCCGGAGTAGCTTGTACACATTCGCACAGAACCTGCTGTCGCAATGAGAGAGGGCATCGGTTCCAGTACCGGGGCGCTGGTTTGCTGCTTTGTTCGCCCACTTTGTCCACCATAGTCGACGTTCTCCAAAACCAGCCCTCGTTTCGACGTCATGCGCAAAAACGGTCAGGAGATTTTCTGCTCCTTTCTCCCGATCATCTTGCATTGGTGGTATTGCGGATGGTACAATTAATGAAAAGTCCTTTAGAAGTGCCCTGTGCTTTTCGAACCGTTGGTTTAACTGGGCTAGTACGTGGTCCATGAACGAAATGAACAGGGTTATGTGAAAATATTCTTCCGCGCTTTCAAATGCATTGCTCCCAAGGTTTTGCTTCCGGACACCGGCTCGACGGCTGGTGATCTCCACATTCAGTTTTTCTGCTAATGCCTGCACTTGTGCAAATATTTTTGAGAAAGAAGCATTCGTGTTCTTGCGGTCACTTTCAATTGCCTGCTGTATCACTTCTATGTCGTCAATGGCAGCGCTCATGTCGATACTCCTCGTCTGCAGCTTCTTTGACAGTGGCAAAGTCAGTGCTAACGCCTGCTCCGTCACATGCAGGCTTACAAAGAACGCTGGTGAAAAGAGCGCCAACATTAAACTGTTTGCCTGCACTGGACTTTCGCCATTTCCGTTAAACTTAATCTCCTATAGTGCTGCGATCAACAGCTCAAAGAGGCTCACAAATGAAAGCACTCCATCGTGCTTCTCGGCCCAGCGCGTTTCGCATAGTCCCAAAAGGCGCCGCCTTGTAGACTCAGGACAGCTCAGACTTATCATTCTTGGCAAAACGTGTGAGCGGCTAGAAGATTTACGGAAAAAGACTGACGTCGCCTTCAGAGTCCCAAAACAGTTTCGAATGTCTGTGATGGAGCATGCCGCACACACAACTGGATTAAGGGAGTGACACGCGCACTGAGTACATAGAGTGCGGCTGGATATTTCTCACGGACAGCAGCTTGAACACCATTCGTTTAGTCGGCCATCGAACTTGCACCATCGTAGCCTTGACCACGGAGATGCTGCATGTTAATTCCCATTTCTGTAAGGAGCCTTATGATGGTGTCGGCGAGGGCCCGGCCATTTGGTCGTGAATTGGCACAAAGCCTAAGAACACTTCTTCGATTCCGTTCGCATCCTTATTAAGGTACCTTGAAGCTGCTCGATACCAGCAACATCCGTCGTTTCATCAGCAAGTACGGAGAAGCAGCCTTCAGCGTTTATTTTTGCGACTAGGCTTTCCTTGATGATTGCAGCAGAGATTTCTATAATGTGGTTTTGTACATCTGGACTAAAATATGAGGCCTTATTTGGGCAACTTTCCAAATGCTTTTTTAGATCTGTGTCGCCACAATCTGCACCCATGCGAAGCAGCTCTCTGAAGTTGCCTGTATTTGTAGAGGCGGCTGTGCTTTAATTCATGGGACCACTGTCTCTATGTCCACGGAGAGCCACACCTTGCCGACCGCAAAAGAGAACTGTCTCAACAATAGGCTGTAACTTCCTTCGGGTCTCTCTTATTTGAATTTGCCTGCCATGGTCCAGCTGATCAACAACACTGGGCACATATCCTGAGAAGGTTTGAAGAAAACTATCGGCTACCAGATGAGCGTCAGTGTGATATTTAGTGACTTCATGTGCACCGAAGACTTCGAGGACGTGCTTCCACTTTTGAAATGGCTTGGATACGAGGGCCTTAGTGCGCGAATGTTGGTCCTTGCCAATCTCACTTCTGCTAAAAAGGACACACACTCGGCAAAACGCACCCTCTTGTAGCGCTGAGTAGCTAAGCCATCGGTACCTGTCCAGCCAAGCCACGTAAACCTTCGTTTCTGCTTAAAATCATTCATAGACTTAAACATACAGCATGGCGGAGCAATCAAAGGAAAAGCTAGCAGTTCATGTTTTGTGTCATCATCCACTTTTGAGCCATCTGCGTAGAGCCCGATATCAAACTTGCTTCTGCTAACATTTTGAGGGTCAGAAAAAGATAAATAATTAAATAAATGATAATCAGGCTGAAGCCCAATAAATCCCACCAACCGGGTGACGCCGCTGGTTGGTGGTGTATGAGAGCACGAAAAATTTCGGGGGGGGGGGGGGGGGGCTGAAGCCCCATAAGCCCCCCCCCCCCCCCTCCTGGCTACGCCCCTGTAATAGGGATGGTCGATTAAAATTTTTAATCGATTAATCGTTCATCGTTAATCGGTTTAGCCTTTAATCGATTAATTGCTTTCAGTGGAATGATTTAATCGATTAATCGACATTTTTTATGGGTCCTTTAAAACCGATACCGCTTTGTTTGAAAGGCATCGTTCGAGTTTCATATGGACCCACATCTTTTTAACAGACTTGCTGACCATCGAAAATTCCCACTTTTGAAAGTGTCGACTTTCGCACACTGGACACAAGGGGCCCGTCGTCGTGAGATGGCTGTTGGCTAAATAGCGGGATACTGATAACTGAAGAGGCGGATCGGTGTCGTCAGGATAGGGTTCTTCAACACTGTCACCGTCGTCCTTACCACCTTTCTTTGGGAGATGGCTCTTTGGCACGTGAATAGAGTGGGCGTGCAGCAGGTGATATCTTAGTCTCCGTCGCTGGCTTCGAGAAGTGCTTGCCACGTTTATTACACCTTGTAGTCTTCGTTTTCTCATCTCCAGCGAACAACGACCACACTGCGCTCCTCTTCCAATTGCCCGGCATTATGACATCCCAAAGGTAGCGGTATAACCACCAATGTGTAATAATTACACAACATAACACGCAAGCAACGCAAGCCCCACATTTACTCAGTCGACGCTCAACCAGCTTAAGGGAGAGGGGGTGAAGGCAGTAGCAGCAGTAATCTGTGAGCCGCAGAGAAGCGGGCAAGTTCATTTCTGCCTCGATGGGGTGGAGCCGCCTCCTTGGCCGGGCTTGAAGCATTAGGGAGTGCTTGGAGTTGGACGGAGTTCAGGGCGTGTTCATATCTTTCTCTATGGGGTATGGCCGCCGCCAGCTCCGGGTTCGTTCTGCTAGCGCAGAAATATGCACTGCAGTGAAAGCAGTGAAATAGAGGCGATGTGCACGGCATCTGCGTCTGCAGGATAGCGCGCCTCGAAGCTCACGCTCCGGCCAAGGGGCGAGGTTGGAAGCGGGAGTGGGTGGTGCCGTAATCGATTAATCGAATAGTTTTAATCGATTAATTCGATTAATCGAAAGGCGGAAATCGATGACGATTAATCGATTAATTGACGACCTTTAATTGATTAATCGATTAATCGTTCATCGATTTTACCATCCCTACCCTGTAAATGACCTTAGATTTGCCGTGTGACAGGGGTATTAAACTACACGCAGCCGAGCACATATCATAGTACCTCCATTACCTAGAAATATGCATCCCGAGCATCACCAAGATGGAAGGATGGTGTAATGTTGTGCTTTCATGGTTGTCACGCCGCCGTGCGTGTGACGTCCTGGAGGAGACGGCACACACACACGAAATACGTAAAGCGAGAACGTACAACTAGTCGATAGTCTCACGTGGCGGCGCTAGAGTCCGGAAGGGCTGGTAGCGACCCACAGCTCAGTAGCAACCAAGGCCTGGACCTTGCGACGCTCGCTGCCTGGAACCAAGCCCGGAGAAGGAACCTCGTGCGTAGATGCGGGTTCCCCGACAGCAGCAGGGCGCGTACCAGGTCTTGCGAGGCGATGAACGTGAGGCGCGAGGTCCTGATTTTTCCTCTTCTTTCAGTGATCGGCCGCCCCGTTGTCTGCTCTCGCTTCTTCACAATCACCCCCCACTTAAAGGGGTACCGACACAAAATTTCGCTGCCGAAAAAGCCTGCGGGATCGATTCCCGTGAACATGCGTATATCATCTGCAAAATATCAACAGCGAACATAGCTTGAAAGGCAAATATTTTACATGAATTTTGAAGTTTGTGCGCGATCGAGCACCGCCCCCTCAAAAGTGACCGACGGTGCCCCCCCCCCTACTTCCCTCACGTCACCACGCTGCGGTCAATACAAGTTATGATGACGTCACAGCCGCCATGTTTCTTTTTGCCTCGTTTGCTCCAGCAGACTACCACGCGGCGGCTGCTCGCGAGTCCGTGGCCGCGGCGCACGGGTTGGAAGTTTTGTGTTTGGCGACACTGCTGTCCCGTTTCCTGTTCGAACGGACTTCTCGATGCGTACCGCGCGGAAGTGCGTCACAGCTCTGTGTGCTGACGTGGTCGAGCGTTGCACACTCTAGGTGGTGATAGTTGCACCCGGCGGCTTGTTGTTTTTGGAGCTCTCTCAAACCAAATCTGGTCGCTAATGAGGAGGCTGTAATTAATTATATGTCGCGCGCGGCAGCAAACGATGTGCCGTGTTATGACTAACAGGCCCCAAGCAACACATAGCAGGAAAAAAAGACGCGAGGCCAAAATTTTTGTGTCTGCCGCTTTAAGAACACCGTTACCACTGATTGTAATGTCATGAATGGAATAATCTTAATTATATCCAAAGATCGGATATGCTTGGGAATCAGATGCGTAGACAGAATGGAACTATTCGTTAAATGCGATAGATGTGCGCACGGGATAATTTACACTTTCACCGTTGATAGTAAATTAAGACGCAGAATCAGTAACAGGCGTGAAAGAACACCAAAATATTTTGCGGGTTATTTGCGAGCAGCGCTGATACCTCACCACCATAGTTGGAAGTGCCTGGCGAGCTTTGTTTTCTGCTTAAGTTCCTCTTTGGCGGTCGTGAATCTGGAATTGGCAATAGAGTCGTCACTGCATTTCGAGCGCGCCTGACAGGGCGAGATAATCTCTCTGGTCATCCAGGGAATGGTGTAGGCCACTGTTGCATGGACGCGTACATGATCGGAGTACGGAGAATAAGCTTTCCTGGAACGTCGTGAGAATGTGAAAGTAGCAGTGAAATTGGAAGGGACGCTTGCTCGAAACCTTACGGTGGTCGAGTGTAGATATCGAAAGCATCGCTTATCGCTTGTTTTTTCAGTTTCTGCTCCGTAAGCTGTGATGTTTTAATCATGGAAACATATATTTATTTGTGGCAAGTGTGGTCGGTTCATCAGCACTGAATGTGTAGTAAAAAGCATCGGAATTTTTTGTGTTTACCAGAAATAGAAATTTCGACTAACAGTGATGTTTGACCCTAGAAATGTGCTCCAAAACTAACTTGCATTGCTCCAAAACATACCTTTTGATACTCCAAAGCGGCTCCCAAACTCCCCTTTTACCGCTCCAAAGCTGCTCCAAAACAGCATTGTTGGCGCTCCATGAGCTGCTCCAAAAGACTGAAGCCCGCTTCCGCCCCTGTATACGCGGTGACTTCAACTTAGGCCTCAGTCATTTCTGGAAGATCCATTTCAAAGATTGCAAATGCGCACGAGCAATGGCGATAAACTCGCTCGCGCATGGTCATCCATTGCTTACATGGCCCGCCCGTTTCTGGCTCGCGAAACGACATATTTTGCTCTGTACGAGATCATGCGCAAACTGTACGAGTTTCGGCGCCCATATTTGTACTTCAGAACACAGAACGCTTCTCGTAGTTAAGTAAGCGCGTCAGAAAACGCGCAAACTACAGTAGGCCTCGGTGACGCTCGTTTAAAAGGACTAACGCCTTGCATTCACTGCGAAGGTAGCACACGCAGGATGAAGAATGAATTGCATACTTGGAGACTCGATTCACTTACTTGCGGAAGAGCGTAAGCAAATCATGACTGGCAGCCCTGGCCACGATCTACTGCAACGGTGTCCATGCACGTAGCGCGCAGAAACTACGCATGAATTATCGAGTGAGAAACGTGTTAGCGTAATTTTACTGAGCATCGACACTTTTCGTCAGCCACCGTGATCCAAGTGCTTGCTACGCACCATCGGAAGGCGCCTTGCCGTTCCGATACCTGACAAGCCACTCTGGGCGATGACAAGCCACTCTGGGCGAGTGACAAGCCACTCTGGCTCTGGTGCAGTATGTGGAACCAAACAATGCTTATAGAAAGAGCAGCACTTGCACACGTGTCCACACTAACGCTGCGACGGGGTGCTGCCACCTATAGCTCGATCTCGCAGCCATATACATGTTCTCGACTACCGGCCACGCTGAAAGCGCAAAAAACAGATCCTCAAAAAAATTTCACCATCTCCCACTAAAGGGAACCATGTGAGGATGCGAAGCAGCGCATGGGTCCACTTAAAGTTCCGTTCATCACGGGCACCTTGCCCGATGTTAACGCGTCCTTGCAAGTGGAGCACACCACTAATTCACTGTAGTTGCTGTTAGCATAGGCGTGCGCACAGGGGGGGCAGGGGGGGCGGCCGCCCCCCCTAATCACCTAAGAGGGAGAGCGCAAAATCTGCCCCGTACATTGACCCTTCTAGTCACCAGAGAGGGGGGGGGGTGCGCAAAATCTGCCCCATACATTGACTTAGTAGGGTGGGGGGGCGCTGCGATGAACCTTCGCCCCCCCCCCCCTTACGGGAAACCCTGCGCACGCCTATAGTCGTCCGGAACTCTTGTTGGAGCACGCCACGCGGGTTCGTCGCGCGTCCGCAGAATCGCGTTCCCCGACGCCATCACGTGATTGCTGAGAGAGTGTAAGGGGGGAAGGCCACATCGTCTTACCCAGCCCCTTACACAGGCCCGAACGTGCTAGCGCGCATAGAGTTTCCTAAAATGACCTAGAGGGAACTCTGGCGCTGCGATCGTTCAGCCACCATGTGAATGATGGGTAGTACACGGATTTGCCTAGTCTTCGTGCTTGTGGGCTTCGAACGCACTTGTGGCTTTGTTTATTGCTATGTTTTGGTTTTCTTTCGGATAAAAGAATGGATCGTTGTGAACTTCGTGACCAGATTTGAATCGGTGAGCCTAAAGAAGTTAAAGTGGTGAAGTGAAACTGCTGACTTTTGCTCAACCTCGTTTTGCGACAAAGCGGATGCAGGCCACGCGGAGCCAAACGGAGCCGAAAGAACGAAGTTTAGACAAATCCGTGTACTACCCATGATTCCCATGCTGGCTGAAGCGCGATGTATTGCAGCTCCCATAGACACTAGCGCCAGAGTTCCCTCTAGTAAGTATTGTAGGAAACTCTATGCTAGCGCGTGCCAGCGCGTTCTGACTAGGATACAACGCGTTGGTTCATCGCGCGTCTTCAGAATCTCGTTCCTTGACGCCATCACATGATTGCTGAGAGAGTGTAAGGGGGAGAGGCCACAGTGTCTTACCCAAGGAGGTTAAAAAATTGCTGGATTGGCGATTATTGCGCAAGTGTAAAGCTGTGCCCACCAAAAGATGGCGGCTGCGCCCGCCACCTTAGTAGGGGCACGATAAACCACCGGCGTTTGGCGAAGGAAAGCGAGCGTTTTCCTCGAACGCCACACGAGTTTAATAGGGCAACTTTTACGGGTCAGATACTGCTCCAAGTGTGTCTTTGTGTTACTAGTTTTCGTAAGTAAGCCTCAAAGTCATGGCAAATTTTATTGGAGATCATTTGCCAATAATCGTCTCGACGGGTTACTTTTGTCGGCAACAACGGTCTTTTATTTTATAATTAACGTAGTATTTACACTAACGGATCAAATCCATTTGATCTCTAAGTAGGCACCACCAGAACAGAGCATGTTTCCGAGCTCTTTGGTGGGCAAAAGCTGGCTTCACTTTCGCTGGCAACGTGCTGCGAGAGCTTCCTCTCCAGAATTTCTTTTAAAACCTCCTTGGTCTTCCCAGCCCCTTACACAGGCCCGAACGCGCTAGCGCGTGCCAGCACACATGGTTCCCTTTAGTGGGAGATGAGCGGACGGTCGCCATTGGAAGGACGGACACAGCCCCGAGCAAAAGATACTTGGCATCTTTCTGCTTTCGTCAAGTTCGCATCTAAAATGTTCACCCCTTTAAGTAACGTGCCCAACGCCAGCGTGTCACTGATTTCAATGAATAACTTGGGTGTCTGGCACCCAAGCCACCTCGTGTGCCCTTTCAATGAACTAGTTCACTTTTATTCACTGTCAGCTGGCAGTTCTCTGAAGTGTCGGTAACGAGTGCTTCAGACGGGGGTGGTAAAACAAGTGGCTCTTTCGGAAGGCTTCACGAAACTGTTTTGTGTCTTGCCACCCTCGGGTCGTTAACAACTGCAACGAAATTTGACTTGGGCAGAATTCGCTCGGAATGCGTTGTATATGTTTAACTACCTGATGGAGCATTACGAGTGTGACATACTTTTTCCACAGCAGTCATCACGTCCGGGTCACCAATAAATATAGCACACTGAAACGCGGTTCCGAAAACACAGCGTGGTTTATTATTGTATCTCCGCCATTGTTCCAACTACTTCTTCTTTTTCCACAGCAGACTACCCACTACTAGTTTATGTCCCAAGTGCGTCGTGCCAGAAGAAGAAGAAAAGTATGCCACACGAGAATGGAGTTGTGGCCGTGCTACACTGTCACGTATCTCGGGAGCGCTTGCAATGTGTGATGGAGTTGGGAGAGAGAGAGACTCGGGAGAGACCGTGGTGGCACTGCAAACAAAACTTTATCGCACACACCACGGCAAACCAAAACAAACGCGCACTCAAAATTTACAATAAAAATCAACAAGGGCAAACATGTTGAGTTAGTGCGCACTCACTAGCTAACGAACAAGGCATACGAGCTATATCTAGCTCCTCTCTACTCGAGAGCCTGGCCACTATGGCCTCTCAGTTAGTCGCGCTACACATGGAACGTTCTTACTCCGTTCGTGGAGTCCGCTGACTCAATCCAAGTCCAAAGTCGACGCCCAGTCCCGTCGTCGCAGC
Source organism: Rhipicephalus sanguineus (assembly GCF_013339695.2). Lineage (NCBI taxonomy): Eukaryota > Metazoa > Arthropoda > Arachnida > Ixodida > Ixodidae > Rhipicephalus > Rhipicephalus sanguineus. Next base: position 17,334,464 of record NC_051181.1, read on the forward strand.
TCCTGTCGACGTCTCCGGGCCGTCGCCGTCGATCAGACGCCTCGCTGATCGTCTTCCTCGCCGACGCCTCGTTCTCCGTCGAGAACACCGGTCCCTCCCAGCTAGGCCTACTCTCGGCCTCTCCTCAGTGCCACGGGATCCAACTGCCGACGTGGCTCTCCGGTGATTGTCGGTGGGTCGCCGTCGTCTTTCCGAGCTGTGGTAGTGCCGCAGGTGCCACGAGAACTGCGTGATGAGGCTGCCGCAAGCCCGGGACGCCTCGCTCGGTAGACCCCGAGGTCGACGGCCACCCTCCCGGGGCATGCACAACGCTGCCTCCAGAACTCAGCCCTGCTGTTCCCGTCGCGGACGCGACGCTGGCCTGCACCACCTTGCTCCTCGACGACTCCACCGAACAATGCCTGCTTGTTCCTCTGGGGTTTCGCACCTCAGTTCGGGTCGCGTGGCACGCGCCTTTCGCCGGCCAATGGCTTGCGTCGACGTGGCGGGGGTGCACACCATCGGGTACTTTTCCATTCCCCGCACACCATCAATGCCTTGCGCTGTCCGGCACGCGCCCCGTGCCCCTTTACTGATGACATACACGGCTCGGCGCAAGCTTTCGACAGTTGCCGCATGGGGCAGAAACAGCGCTGCTGCGCTCGTCGAAACGTCCAATTTTTTGCCTGTGCAGTCGCCTTTAAAGCAACAAAAACGTGTTTTTGTGTGTTGATGAAGGGCTCGGAATCACCATTGCTGTCACAGTGCTTGTGCGTGCGCCTCACACGTGCAGAAACAAATATCGCGCGACGCTTCACAGCGGCGGCTTGGCGAGCCGTTGGTGTGGAGAGTACAAGCGCTGATGTCCGAAAAAATACAACTAAAACTTATACTACGGGGCGTGAAATGCTACGCAAAAAAGAGCATAGTTTTTAAAATTATAATTGAGCTCATTAGGACGATTTTGCTAGTGCGGTTTTCAGAGTAGCAGTAGCTGGCTGGGAACGAGAGTATTCCATCGAGCCGAAATGCGTATAACCGAACTTCCTCCACCAAAAGCTCCATTTAACTTTCTCAGCGAAATGGTGACCGTGTGACATGAACCCCATCTCCCTCGAGGAAAAGACGAGGGAGTTAAACGGAGTTCACGAGTGCCCGTGTGACAGGGGTATAAGTAATGATAATCACAATGAAAAATCTTGCACTCGCGTATTTCATTTATAATCGGTGCTCTAATTGTCAGATAGCAGACGACGCGGAGCCCTAGCGGTGTGCCCGGGCAAATCGGACACAAACGGAAATGACGTAAATCACAGTTCACGGCCGAGCTCGTGAGCCGCTTCCGTTCCTTTTCTGCGTCACGCCCCTCTACAAGCGGCTAATTCAGAAAAGTTAACTATTTTGCAGGACGAAATGCAGGGCCGTAGGCTGCTGGAACACGTATGTTCCGGACGGGACTAGCTTTCACGCTTTTCCGAAACACGTAAAGCTCAAATAGCTGCGGGTTATCGCAGTGAGGTGAAAGGAATGGGAGCTATCGAAGTACGTGGTACTTTACGCTGCGCACTTCAAAGAAGACGACTTTATGTACGATCGGTCTCTCTTCGCCCAAATACTGCTGAAACTGAAAAGAATGTTGAATCCTGACGAAGTGCCTTCAATATTCAGCCACTACAAAACCAACAGCGGGAAGCTCCGACCAGTGTTTGGAGAAGCACCGGCGACAAGAGGTATACGTATTAGACAGCTTTAGTATAGCCTAAAATGCTTGTGTCAGCGTGTTTCGCACGCTAAAATTTAGCGTAGCGCTATTCGAAAGACATTAGTATAACGTAAAGCCGGCAGAACGACGCCCCGCGAAGCGCTAGACTAGCTGCGCCATCTACGCGCGAGTAATGAAAGCTGCAAAAGGGCTCGCTTCTAGTTGCTAGTAGTCAAAGCAGCAAAGTTCGACAGAAATATAGTCGTGCTCGGTTCAAAGAAATTCAAGCACGTAAACATATTTTAACAAAACAAATTGTGCTATGTTAGGTTTAATGTAAAAGTTTTGGGTGCAGTCAGACAAGCGTTTACAGAAATGCAGGGACGCTTTCGGTAGACATCGGAGTGTGCCAAACCGAGCATCGATATCGAAAACAACGCTGTCTTACCGTCCGTAGTCTATCGACGAAGCGAGAATACCCGATTTGTAAACCACCAACATCATTTATTGTGAACCAGCCAGTTCTCCAAGACAGCAGGGCGAGACGATAGGTGCGAAGCGGGCAGCCGTTGCTTAGAGAAGAGCTTTATGGGCATGTATCCGTGTGGATGTTTACACGGTGGATGTTTACATACTTTGTTTTAAATGCGAAGCATTTCTGAGCGAACCTTTGGTACTTTGAGCGTTTCTATCTACGTATCTGTCTGTCTGTCTGTCTCTGTCTGTCTGTCTGTCTGTCTGTCTGTCTGTCTGTCTATCTATCTATCTATCTATCTATCTATCTATCTATCTATCTATCTATCTATCTATCTATCTATCTATCTATCTATCTATCTATCTATCTATCTATCTATCTATCTATCTATCTATCTATCTATCTATCCATTCATTCATTCATTCATTCATTCATTCTCATGATCGCCCCTTAGTTTGGTGTAGACCAAAATTGGCATGTGAGGGTACGATGCTTAGAATAACAGAGAGCTGAGCTAGTTGGTGAGTATTCATTCTAAAAAGACAGGGCGTGCAACACGGACACAAGAAAGAAGTCAGGACACGGCGTTTGTGGTGTCCCGACTTCTTTCTTGTGTCCGTGTTTGCACGCCCTGTCTTTTTAGAATGAGGGTAAGATGATTTGACGAATATGACTGTCGGGTCATGAAATGAATAACGTGAAAATCCGGTCGCGTACGTCGTCAAACCCTCTCCTCCAGACACGTGTGGCGCACACCCCTTTACCACGGTGTACGGGTATGCGCCACAGGTGATTGACATATCTACCCAGGAACTGCGAGAACAGACATTGGTAACTTAAACGCGAGAGCCTTAAGAAAAACCGACATCGGCAGCGTTGACCCGGCGAATGGAAAAAATGAAAATTAGGATCCCAGCAGGACTCGAACCCAAGCATTCTGCGTGGCAATCAGGTATTCTACCGCAGAGCCACGCCAGGTATATAAACTGGTTTGGAAAAACAGCCTATGCAGGCGTAATGTCGGCGCAACGTCAATTGTGGTTGTGGTGCTGGCTATGTAATTTTGCAAGAAAGCAATAAACACTACATGATACTCTTACGATGTGTACTCCTACGATACAGGTGTGATATCAGATTAACGTCGGTGGGTCTAGTGTGGGATCCGCTTTTATAGCAGTCTAATCAACATTGCATTTGTATTCCTACGATTCAGCAAGCTATATTGAAGCATAGCTCAACCCCGGAGGAAGACATTAACGAAAGTTACATATGATATTCACATCATCGCACCGTAAAGTACACTTAGTCCGCAAGAACAACGCAGTGTCCTCTTCATTTCTTACGAGGCTGGGCGATGGCCTCATGCTGACCGAGGATGATGCCAGATTCATTGACAGCCGCATTGTAGACTAGGCTACGTAGGCCACATACGCCCAGGTAGTCTACGAATACGACAAGCGCCATCCACTGGTGTTGGTCTACGTAGCACTATCCAGGCCTACCAGCCTCGACGGCCTATATCGACAGACAATTTGTCGACGAAATGACCGAGGCATTCACAATTTCCAACAGCTGTGCTATAGCTCATGCTTCACCACACACGGACCCCTCGTCACCGCTATCACGACCGGATCCGATAACAAGTCCTGACCAGCTGCTTGTGCTCACTGATCACGGTGATGTTGACCTTGTTCAAGAACTGTCAAGAACCTCTTCCACACATGCACACGGGTTCGTGAAACATGCGTGCGTTCTTCATCATAAGAAACAAGTATAAGGTCTACATATCAGCTTACCGCTTCTATTGTTGGTAATACCCACGTTGCCGTTGGCAGCGTTACCCAACTGTAAACAACTGGTTGTATAACACATATGCGGCTCTTCAACATATATGTGTGCGTATAAATTTATACAGATCTTTAGCGTCATTTTGTAACGTTTAACTCAGTAAAAAAAATTACGCCACAGTCAGCTTCCCGCCGCATGCTTCGCATAAAGGCCGAAACATATACAGCGTTTTTGCAGGCGTTTTCTGACGTTGCGTCCCTCGGCGTCCTCGCACCAACGCCGTCCGAGAGGGTGGCAAACCATATGAAGAGCGTTAACTCAGCGTCGCACAGTGTGACCAGAGGGAACGAACCTGACACCTCGTAAAGCAGCGCACAGTTTCCATCAATGGACCAACAAGATATATTCCTGATTATAGCTTTTATGTCTCATTTTCAGTTCTTTGGTGCAAAAAACGAGTCGCAGTGCCGCCGAAAGGTCTTTTTATGATTTTTATGATGATGATGATGATGTAGTGGTGGCCTGCCCCTTTGCAACGGGGAAACACATTCAGTGACCTGGCCTCACGGGAAAAAATTAAGAAAGGAAAAAAAAAAAAGACAGAAATATTGAAGATACACCCTCACTCGCCAAAGGCAGGAGACGCGCACATAACAAGGCCTAAGTTCGGTGTACAGTTCTCCACCACTCGGAAAGCCGCCTTTTCGTGACAGCCACCGCGCATCGTCCCCCCTCATTGTCACTGTTGTCCTGTGCATCGAGAAACCCTAGCGCCTGTGGGAGTGTTGCGCCCTCCACCGGAGCCGTGGGAAGTCTCCTGCAGCGAAGAATGAGGTGATCCTGCGTCTCGGTCGCCATACTGCAGACTCTGCACAGGCTGCTGACGACAGCGTCATCAAACCTTCTGTGGTATTCAAGAGTGCGAAGAGCCCCAGCTCTCGCCTCGAACAGGAGGCTGCTGCCACAACTGTTGTCATAGAAGCGCAACCCACTGATGTTCTCCTTATGGGTCCTGTAGCACTCGAGGGTGGGCTTGGCCTCCATAGCCTTTCTCCATTGGGTGTCTTCCGCTTCCCTGACTCGCAGTCGGACCTCGACCGCCCACTTAGCCGCAGTTTCGGTAGGGATGGAGTCTTTAAAGAAGCCATACGTTTTTTCCATTTGGTAGATTCGTCGCGTCCAGTCCGTCCGCATGCAGGTTGCTGACAGGTACTCGAACACACGGCGCGCCCACCGAGTGCGTCGCATGAGCATGAGACGACCCTGGTAAGCAATCTTGCTGGTGGCTTCCCGAGCCTCAAAGCTGGACCAGCCGACATCCCCCTGCACCGCCTCGTTGGCAACTCGACCATGGCAACCAAGCGCCGCACGGCCGACCTCTCTCTGCTGGCGCTCCAACCAGGCCCGTAACTAGGGGGGGGTTGAGGGGGTTCTGACCCCCCCCGAAATTTTTTTGATGCTTTAACTTTTCGGGTGATACTAAAATATTTACACGCCTTCACAGCGACCACCAGCTGCCAAAGTTACACTGCAACTTTCCTGGCATTGCTTCCCTCTTCTTCCTTTCTTCAAACCTACCCTTTTACCAGAACACCTCAGCGCTCCCTCCCCCGCACCTGCCCTATTTGTACAGCTTTGCACTTCGCCCTCGCGTTCCTTCGTCTTTCACCCCGTAGCAGCTCCTTTATTGATTCCAGATGCTTTCCTTGTGCATTGCCGCTGGAGAAGTTATCCGTCTGTGCGGACCGCACGTGTCGGCTTTGGGTTCCTACGAAAAGCGCGTCTCCTTCTGTGAAGGTAAACAGTTCGACAGCAACGGCAACACCAACACGACGTGCGCAAATTTGCCAGGGAACGAAACCCCTAAGCGGCGCATTCCGAGGACGCAGGCTGCAGGGTAAACTTTTCTCAAACTGTAGTCCTCGCCACCGAAACGAATCATCGAAGATGACATCTACTGAAAGACTGGCATATCCGAGCAACTTCGAACAACCTTAACCACACGCAAGGAAATCTACCTCTTCTGTACACAGAAGGTATATGCGCCTCCCTACAAAGCGCACAAAGCGAGGATACAGCCGGCACACAATCCGGCACCAGCGGTCAACTTTCACAGGAGAGAAAAAACGCCGCCAAGCTGGGCTGCGCGCGGGAGTACAGAGGCTGACGTCACAGCCTACAAAGTGCATTTTTGGGGGGTCACGGCTATTTAATTAGCGCAGCCCAGAGAGAATTATGCAGGCGCCCAGGGAGCCGTCTGTGAAAAGGTGACTTTTTCACAGGAACGGAGCAACACCTCCTTTCTGGACTGTACCACGGGAGTGCAAATGTCTCGGCAGTGCATTCTTGGGGATTCACGTATATTAAGGGGAGTATGCAGTGCCCATGGAGTCTTCTGTGAAAAGGTCTTTAAGCAGCGTTAATCCAGTTTGCTGCAGCTGGAGTACAATAATGGGCCTGCATGCACACCAGCTGTAGCGGCGTTCAGAAAACACATGCGCCACGCGGGAGCCGGCGCGTTCATCACACTTCTACATTCCAGCCACTGTAAAGTGGATAAGAGAGGAAGAAAACATCACCCGCCGTACACGCCAGGCAGTCGAAGCAGTCGCAAACGTCTTTTTGGAGCCACTGGCCACTTCTGTGTGCGTGCACAGGATTGCGGCAGCAAAATGAAAAGACACTCTGCAACAACGAAGCAAAGGAGTCTTGCGTCTTACTTCAAGAAAGTTCGAACCGATGAAGCAGACGGAGAAGAACCGCCTCCTTCGAAGGATAAAAATTCGCCCTCCTCAGCACTAGTGGAAAGCCAAGCGCGTCCGAACTTCTGTAGCGACTCAGGAGAATGCACCGGTTTATATGAATCACCTGAGAACGAACACAAGCAGGACACCCATGCGCCGCCGGGAAATGATGGTGGCCGCAGTGCAACTCCAAGTGACCTTTGTTCTACAGTCAACGCTGGGCAAAGTGACGCCTTTACCACTGGGCAATGCCCAAGGAAGGTGAGTGGCATGGCACCTACACATTCTGGTTCGCCTCCCCTCACACGTCTCTGATCTCTTCACTGTCTCTGCTTACGTACGGAACGACCTAACCTGCTGCCATTCCCGTCGCAGACTTCGCGCTGGCGACGCTAGAGTGGCAGCTTGTAACACATACATACCGTTTTTGTACCGCGGTTACATTGTGTTACTTCATCAGGAGCCGTTGGTCGCGGTGTCCCCGGCTTTGGTGGTGCTATTGTCCAAACTTATTTCTTGCTTTAACCAGAATTTGAGGTTGACATACCAATTTCTTTATTTGGGTACAAATAATTGAAAAGTACCATCGAATTATTACAAGTAAGCGATGTACTAGTTTTATTCACGAAAATAAGCCAGTATAAATCTTAAAAAATGGCAGCCGTTCTACACGCAAACCCCCCCCGAAAAAAATTCCTGGGTACGGCCCTGGCTCCAACCACTCCCGTGTCGTTGGTGATAGGCACACAACGGCGTTTCCAAACGTCAGACCCGGCACGCGCACCATTTTCCATAAGTCGCGGATCATTTGGAAGCGGTTGCAGCCCCAGAGGCATCGACGATGAAGGATTCGTTGAGCCTGCAGCGCCGCCTGTCGAATCATGGTCTCGTGTAGACTGTATTTTGCGGCTTCCACACACAGGGTAACACCAAGGTACCTGTAGTCGTTGCGTTTTTGATTTATTTGACTTGTAGCGCCAGCTATTGGCATTAAGAAGAACCACAAACTCGTAATATATGGCCTCTGAGCTTGAAGCTGCCGCACATATTTGAGGCCACGTAAATTCGGCCAATATACTCATTCCTGCTAAGCCTACCGATGAACTTGAGTATGGCTCTCGGAAAGAGTTCAAAGATATCACGAGCGCTTTCCTGTCGAAGCTTCTAGGGAACAAGCTAAGTCAAATACAAGCATCAGTTGAGAACTTAAGGGCCACACAGTGCACGGCGACGACTTATTAGATCCGAGGCGGGCGGCAGCCAATTTGGCAACAGCGACGACGCCGTTACATAGCGGAAGTCGCTGCCAGCGGCACGCTGATTGGTTTTGCGTCCATCGAACTGCTTCCGGCGTCGACGCTGCCGCTCGTGATGTCTGGACCGTCCAGAGGTGGACGTTTCGGCCACCGTCACCGGTAGCGTCGACGTCGAGGGACGCCGACGTACGAAACGCCGGGAAAACGCCGGCAGAAACGCTCTATATGGTTCGGCCTTAACATCGACTCCCATGGTACATGGGATCTGCCGAATTTTTTTTCATTACCATTTAAAAAGAAAACTCTGTGGCGCGGCCGCGAAGCGAATACTTCGGAGCGCAGAGCGGGCGGTTCGCCTGCATCGGTCGGTCAGTCGGGCTGCAGTCTGCGTCACTTCCGGTCAGCTGTAATGGCGTCGTTTTCCTAGTTTCGGTGTGAAAAATTGTGTTGTTGGCGGGTTTTTTTCCGAGGTAACCACTTGCATTTCGAAGGTGAAATTTGGCCGGTAGCATTATCTCCAGCTAGACTGCCTATAAATCGGCCTTTTGAGGTGTGCGAAATTTCGTTGCAGTTGGCCTTTAACTCGTTATACTGTACGAAGTGGGTGTCGGTAAAAGCTTGACGGGTGAGTGGCTTGTTCTTTTTACCTGGGCTATACATGCTGGCTAGGTGATGTCACACGACTGTCTTGCCGGCTGTGTAAGAAATGCTGCCATATTCACCGCGCAGGAATGCGTCAACGAACGCTGCTTGTGACGTCAGCGCGCCGCGCAATTTTTCTCCATTGAAATGACCTGTGCGCTTGAACTTGAGTGCGAACCTAACGTTTCTCTGTAGTCGACGTGCGTGGCGTGTAAGGACGCCGATATTTCTCGTAATTGTTTCCTTTGAGGTCTGCCCGAATTGCGGTTTTTCGTGGAATGCGGGGGCCAGGAATCATTTTTGTAACGTTCTCGCTGAGCCGTCGAATCGTGGCATCCTCGATACTGCGTGCCTGCTGCTATGTATGGCCTGAGAGCACACGCAGATACCCTTTGAAGCTGCTTGGCTTCTCTCCAGGCCCCGTGCTTCGGCTATTTCAGGGCCGACGCTCGCCTGCGTGTTGCGAGAGCACCTTCGACGAGCAGGCCTCGCTTAGGTTTCACTTAATTCTGCCAACTCGCTGTTTCGCTCACCGAGTCGTTTGCGAAAAGCGTTGAAAATGACAGCGCTACTTGTCAGCGTAGTATAATAGCGGTCCCGTGTGTCCCCATCAGGGTGTCGGAACGAAAACCGAAAAAGAAAAAAAAAAACGATATTTTTGACCGGAACGAAAACGTAACCGAAACTTTATATATTATTTCGTTTCGGAGTGAAACCGAAATTTTTTTAATCGTTTTTTGGTTCACGAGAAAACTTCGCAACCCGGAGCAACTCAGCTCGTCCACTGTGAGCATATCTCAGGGTACAGTATTAGCGTGTACCTCAGGCAGGAATTCCAAAGCAAAGATATGTTGAAATTGTGCGAAAAACGAAAACAGTGGCAACCAGAGATGTTTATATTAACGCATGTGGACTTTTGCGCGCCTGTCACGCAGGCCAAAGTGGAGAGGGCATTGTCGGCGCTGAAGTTTTTTTACAGCGAAAGCTGTTATGCAGATCACAACAGCTGATTTTGGCGCCATAGTTGCCCGCCGCCGCCGGTGTCCGTGACCGCTATCGCGTGAAAAAAGAAAAAAAATTGATGAGATACGAATTTCTAGGATCGGATGGGATTTTAACCCGCGCCCTCCCTCGTGGCAGTCGAGTATTCCACAACAGTGCCACGCTGGTGCTTGTAACTCCTTCGCAAAAATACTCTATACAGGTGTCATGTTGGGCAAGGAATCGTGTTAACATACGTAATATAGCGTGACAGAAGAGTAAAATAACCAGTGATCACACAATGGTAATAGCGCAAAGTGTGGTTTAATGCTTTCCACCAGTCTTGCGGAGTTGCCACTCCAGAATTGGAATGACTCCGAAATCATTCCACATTTTCGCGACCCCGGAATGGAATGGGGACAACGCTTGGAGAAATGGAATGGGAATGGAATTACGTCCTTTCCCGAAAATTGAGCACGTTTTCGTCTACCTGCTGTTTTTCAAACTTCAAACATTAGTAAGTCTGAGCCTCGAATTTAACAATAAAGCAGTATTTTTTAAATGGCTTGGCTGATTACAAGCACGGTACATTTATAAGCAACCCGCCTACTACAAACCGAGGCATAAGTTAGTGTACAAACAAATGCATTATCGCAGCAGATACTGAATGGAGAAGCAAACTACCCCGGCGCGTTGGTTTGCATTGATACCCCCCACGAAAGTGGCGAATACTATATGCATAGCCTGATATCTTTCTCACGAACAGTTTAGTGCCTGACACACGTAAATAACCTTTGCGACAAGGAAGACACCTGCGCACAGGCGAACACAGAAAGTTCTCCTCACCCGATCCATGCTTGCGAGGCGCGCTTGGCAAGCGTCAGTGCTGACGAGCAGTGTGGCCCAGTGTTCCGTATTCGATGAAATAGCACAAGGTGGCCTAGCGGTGCATTGTTTCAACTAGTACCAGCAGAGGGTTTCAGATCTAGAAGTGCTCAGCCATAATTCATCATCATCAGCCACAGCACAAAGTGCGCATGCCTTATGTATGCGTAGCGGGTACCACGATTTTCCGAAAAATGACGGAAAATTTCATAGTGGGAACTTCGCTACTTCAGAAAAATTACGATGATTTATCGCGTAATGGGTAGCTTGCATGTGTACTTGTATTAGTTGCCCCAAGATACTTTACAACGGGCTCTACGAAGTCCGCTCTTCCAGTTTTCTCTGTGACTGTGCTCCGTGTTCCGCGCAGGCCTGGTGATCCTTCTATCGGAACAGCGGTCTCGGACATCAGAGAATACACTCAATGACGTGCTGCTTCTGAGATCGTGCTCACTCCCTTGACACAAAGCATTGAGCCCACTAAAAGAAAGTCGTATTTGTCTTTTGCGAAAACAAATACTATGACTGAAATTAATGCTGGTTTGTGCTAGTTGGTAAGAATTCGTGGTACAGTTACTTCCGCTCTTCAGCAGAACGTGTTTTACCCTTGTCCCGCTTTCCTAAGAGGAGGGCAAGTAACTACATCACAAATCCAATGCTTTTTATGATTACCTGAACTTGAAAATTTTGCATTAAAAAAAAAAAAACCGTTACGAACCGTTACGGAACATATTTTTTTCGTTCCGGAACAGAAACGAAACGGAACTTTTTGCGGTGGAACGAAACTAAAACCGAAACGAAAATCATTTCGTTCCGACACTCTGGTCCCAATACGATCATGAGGGACGCCGTTGTGGAGGGCCATTTTCGTCTCCGTGGTAATGCGGCCGGGATTCGAACCCCTGACGTTCGGGTCAGCAGTCGAGCACCAACACGATCTGTCGCAGGAGCTCGTTTATGTGTGTTGATCAACTTTATGCTTTATGTACGGCAGGGGGACGGCACTCCACCCATGCGCGGGTTTCGCGCCGTTTCGGGTGACGAATTGGACAGGAGGCTGGCGGGGAAAACTCTGAGCGCATGTATCAGGCGTCTCAAACACGTGGCTTCACAAGGAATATAAACTTTTGTGACTTCGCTGAGCGGTATGCTGGCATTATTTTTTCGCCTATTACGATTAGTGACGCTTTGTTTCGTGAAACTGGTCTTTTTTTCGTGAGGCGGTCACGATGTGTGGAAACTTAACGGGGAAACTGAGAATCGGCGCCCAGATTCTCGAGATCGGTGTCGATATGTTTCTCGTATCCTCACGCCAAATCCCCCTCAGAAATGTGCGGGAAAGGCGTGCTCTCCGTGGCAGTTTCGTGACGGCGGCCCACTAGCTAAGTGGAGGGAATATATCATCCGCGGCGACATTCTGCAATTTGTGACGTTATTTGCTGTTTTATTTGTACGTGTTCAGCTTGTGGTCCGCCTACTACGCACTGGTGTTGCGCGACCGAGCGGTTTACTTCTTGCTTATCTGCACACGTGCGCCTTTGTTTTTATTCTAGTGTAAAAAGGTTCGGCAGAGACCTTTCTCCGATTGATGACAGTGATGCAACAAAGGTGCGGTTATTCTGTGGGACCAAAGTGTGTGTTTTTCAAGCCTATGATGTCCACTGCCTTCCATGAATCTGCAATAGCGCCACGCAAAAGCTCAAGATAATGTTACCACGGTATGATTGCGAGGTTGGATTAATCTTTGACCATCTGGGTTAGATCAAGGCACACCAGTGTTTTTGTATACATTTCTCCCCAAGTTAAAATAGCGCTCGGCCTCTCAGTTTTATCATTTCCGTGTTTTCTGTTCTTTTTAGGGGATTATTTAAGGTTCAGACGTGTCAGAAATATTATTGTGTAGTGCGACTACGACCGCACAACGAAATGACCCCTTAAGCACATCTACGGCGTAGCCGATAAAAGACCTACCAACAAGTGTGTCGCTAAAACGCTGCATTCATGCGATATTGAATCCTCATGTTTAGGACGACGCCAAGTGCGTTACGATGTGATTTAACCACAAAGCGGCACCCACACTGAAACGATTCTGGCGACGACCACTGTCGAAAGTTGCACTCGCTGATCTTACTACACTGTATGCACTTGACGTCATCCGCCAGGAGCGCTTGCAGCGGGGTCGCCATTTTGACGGTTCGCGCACGGGCTGTGTCTGAGA
>NC_051181.1:17352133-17517132 GCF_013339695.2 Rhipicephalus sanguineus
CGCACGGCTATCATTAGTCTCAATGACCGAAATTCGCCCCCAATCACCCTAGGTAGCTTTGGCACACCTCCGGGATCTGTGCTCTCACCGTTCCTCTTTAACATAGCCATGAGGTCTATTTCTGAGTCGCTGGCCCACATACCGGATCTTCAATATTCTTTATATGCAGATGACATTACCATATGGATTGAAGGGTGGATCCGATGGCTACATTCAAGATATACCTTACAAGAGGCCGCAGATGTGGTGGCTACGATAGCTGGACTTATGAACCTCGAGTGCTCGCCAGCTAAATCTGAGGTGTTACTTATCTCAGCTAATAAGCGCGACAGACCCATCATTCAGATAAACCTGAATGGGAAGCAAGTTCCCATTGTAGACAAAATACGTGTACTAGGCATGCACATTCAATCTAACAAACTGAACACCTACACACTTCAAACGGTTGCTGCGAGCGTAGACCACACAACACGGCTTATAGGAAGGGTCTCGAATAAGCACGGTGGTCTTCGCGAAGCAGATTTAATAAGACTTGTACAAGCATTTGACATCAGTAAAATCACATTCTCCCTCCCTTATCTTCACCTCACAAGGCCTGAGGAAGATAAGGTTAATTCACTGATACGCAAGCTATACAAGTTTGCCCTTGGAGTGCCAAGTACAGCCTCTACTGAGAAACTTTTGGCTACAGGCACCTTTAATACCTTTAGTGAGCTCGCAGAAGCCCACCTGACAGCTCAGTACCAACGCTTATCGAACACCCACACTGGTAGACATATTTTGAACTCCCTAAATATTATCCCAGCACCGATGACCAAAGAGAAATTTAATATTCCCCATCAGATTCATGAGAATTTTGATATCCCTCCTCTCCCTAAAAATCTGCATCCTGTTCATCACGAGCATAGAAGGCAACAACGAGCTAAATCTCTACAGAAAAAGTTCTTTAACTCCAAAGATGTGGTCTATGTCGACGCCGCAGAGTATCCGTGTGGACAGAAATTCGCTTTATCGGTTGTTAACTCCACTGGCAGTGTTGTAACGGCAGCATCCATTCGAGCATCGTCTTCGGAGGAGGCGGAGGAGGCCGCGGTGGCACTCGCCGCCACAATTGCTAATTCGTCTCTCATTGTAAGTGACTCAAAAATATACAACTTCGGAGCGGGTAGGGTTTGTAGGACAGCCCTAGCCATTCTCTCTCGTAATCCGGCATCCCAACTTGTTACATTAATCTGGACACCAGCTCACGCAGGCCTAATTGGTAATGAGGCGGCTCATGCAAGCGCTCGAGCTTTCACGATCCGAGCGCAGGCTAGGCTAGGGGACGCTTCAGAAACCAATAATCTTCCTCCTGCATTTACCTCTAAGGACAGATTGGTTACGTACCACGACATTTGCGGGCATTACCGCCTAGGTCGCCAAACGCTCCCGCCTTACTACGTCGGTCCTCACGCAGCCGCGAGGTTCTATGGCGTAGACTACAAACCCGCACTTTTCTTTCCCCTGCCTTACGCCACAAAATTTACCCCGGGATGTACCCTAATTCGCACTGCAAGTTTTCTGTCAGGCGAGCGGACCTTAACCACATTATGTGGCAATGCAAACGTCACTCCCCTCCCCAGAGCCTTCGTAAACAATTAAGTAGTCAGGAGCTGTGGGAGGCTGCCATGCGCGGCTGCAACCCCGCACTTCAGGAGGCTATCCTGAGGTGGGCTGAGGTGGTAGAGGAGGCCTACCGCGAGTAGGATCCCTCGCCCTCGCAGCCCCTTTCCTTGAAGATGGGATAAATAGTTATTTCTCTCCTCTCTCTCTCGCGGAGTGCGTTTTGTGTTGCCTCGTGCTTTTCACTGCGCAGTACCCTGGAACGAAGCCTGCTGTCGAAAAAAGTTTGCATATTTTGACAATGAGGGCTCATAGGTTGGCGTGTAGTAGAAGATTATCGACGCAGTTCCCGCAGTGACAATCAAATACGCGCACTGCCCCTGACAGCTTCCAGAAAATGCTGGAAGCGCACCACGCGGTTCGAGACGGCGTGAGCCACCGAGCTTTGGCCCGAGTGTGAAGGCACAGGCCAGCCCTGGATATTTTTTAAGAAATTGGCTTAGGCCCTCGTCCTCTGACAATGGACTGTTGGCCGTAGCTGTCCAGCAGCATTTTCAGAGGGCTGTTTATGCCCGCTTCTTCATTTCAAGATTTTAAAATTCGGATCATGGGCCAGTGACAAGTCGAATATTCATTGTAAAATGTCCCTCAAACGAACTTGTATGTGCAGAATATGCAGGACCGTAACTAAGTGGGGTGGGTTGAGGGGATTCTGACGCGCCCTGAAATTTTTGCATGCTTTAACCTTTCGGGTCACACTAAAGTACTTGCACGCCTTCATAGCGACCATCAGTTGCCAAAGTTAGCCGGTCTACATCAAAACACCCCCCCCCACCCCCCCACCCCCCCCCACCCCCAGGGGCGTAGGCAGAAATTTTTTTCGGGGGGGGGGCACCTCCTTGATCTGTAGTGGGGACGAGCAGGCAGATGTGGTCGAGTGTCATTTTCTGCTCTGTATGCTATGGCAAAAAAAATTTCGGGGGGGGGGGGGGGCACGGGCCCGGTGTGCCCTAACGTGGCTACGCCCCTGCCCCCCCCCCCCCGAAAAAAATTTCTGAGTACGGCTGTGATAATATGTTGTGTTTATGAACAATTGAAGCGAACACTTAAGCTATGGCAAGTCTTGAACCGCGTAGCGACTGGTTTTCAGAACACAAAAATGCAGTCAGTCAGTGAATGCTTTCACACAGACAGACTTGCTCGCAAATGAAAAAAAAGGTTAATTTCTTGGTAGTATATAAATGGGTACTCTTCGACATGCCTGCCTATAAAAGTGCCAAGATGGTACGCATTTTTTATTTATCAGCAAAGGGTTTTACTACCAGTTCGGTGACCGAAGAGCAACTCAAATACTCGTCCAGAAACAACCTTTGGCGGAAAAATTTCTAAACCCACCTTCGAACAAGGTGTTGTGGTAGCAAATGGTATTTGTTACCTTCTGAGAATTATTTTCGGCCATCCTAAATTGAATTCACTGGCAGAATTAACTGCGCCAGCATTAGCCTACTCTCTCCTGTCTGGTGCATGTTTTAACCAAGGAAGGCATGCCAATAAAAAAAAAGGCGAAGCTTGCACCAGCCGCGCAAGGCTGGTGCAAACAGCGAAAATGGACGATTCCGAAGACTAATCTGGTTGCATCTAGGTTGTTTCTAGGCCTTAGCTAAGCGATGCATGTTTCTTGGCTGCTTCTAGGTCGTTGCTAGGCTTTAGCTAGGTGATGCTAGGTTGTTTCTACGTTGGTTCTCAGCGCATAGACGTTCGAGTTTAACCACAGACAGTCACAAACAGGGCACGGTTGTCCAAACTCCAGAGACAAACTCCCGCTGAAATCAAGCGTTCGCAACTCTCATAGATCTACGTGCCCGTTGCCGATTCGCAGTTGTTAAAATTCGGCCGATGCCAGGCATTGTGGGAATCGATCTTGTGCAATACAGTCAGCGAGTAGCAGCCAATGTGGCCTTATTCGCTTTGAGCCAAGCGTTACGTGGTCGATTAATGTCTTTGGGTACATTGAAAAATAAATCTCGAGTCTCCCACCAGAGATCTTCACAATAATATCGCGGCGTCGGCACCTAAGAGATTGTATATATGTGGGGAGAGAAATGTGGAAGAGCAAGTCGGGCCTACGCTCCCTCCGGAAAAATGAACTCCGCCTGTGGACAGCGAGATATCTTGTTTTCATTGTACGGTGCCGTTTGCAGCCCGAGCGAATGTTTAGTGTTTCGAATGCTGAGCCAGGAAGCTGCATTGCGCACACTTTCCGAGCTTGCACCGTTTCCTGGTGGGGTCGCCGCAGCCTCTGCTCCGAGAGCAGCTTGCTTCGTTGGTGCCCAGTCGGGCTTTACATCTTCCATAAACTCTGCTGCCTGCAAGTTGAGAGATATCTTTAAGGTGGCGAGACTTGGAGCTGTGCACCCGATTTTCTCTAGGTACACGATGAGAATTGCAGCGAGATTTGCGGCGTTCAGTGGAAAAGGCGAGAAGCGTTCGTAAACAGGCAGCGGACGAGATACCGCGTGGCGTGTAGTATTTGTATAATGTATAGCCTCCGAAACGTGTTTCAGTTTAGAACCTGTATCGCAGGACACGAGCAGCCGCAAGTGGAGTTCCTCCAAGGATTTTGGCCACGAGAAGGAGCCTCCACCGCCGCCTCCACCCCCCACCATGGTCAACGGGCTGTCCAGGAGCGTGCCAGGTATGTATCGTCCCGCATTGAAGACCTTTGCAACGACCGTCAGCCGTGTGTCGTCATCCGCTGCACGTGCCGACTGCGTAAAACCGTCTCGGAAAATCTTGTTTGTGTGAGGTATTTTCACTAAAATGATGCTTACCCCCGTATTCAGAAACGCTCCTCGACTTGACTTGCCACCGCCTTGGACAGCGCGTTCGAAACGCGTTTGCGCTGCCTTGGCACAGCCTAAACGCAGCGCGTTCCAAACGCGTTCAAGGCGGTGGCAAGTCAAGTTCAAGTGAAGGAGCGTTTCTGAATACGGGGGTTAGCCGATCATGCGATGGTCATCGTACTTGCGTTTCCCTGACAACTCGAAAAAAGTTTACACGTTTCTGCTGTTGAACGCAGGCAGCATCTATGGATGTTTACTTGTCGGGTGATTGTAGGGCACCCGTCAAGTTGAAACAGTTTATCCCGCTGCCGTCGCTGGTAAACCACCGCTCCGGTGTTAGGAGGGTATGCATATCCAGAAATGTGCACTTTCCGAACGCCGTAGCTCCTCCAAATTGTGCCTGGGCGTGCGATGTTTCTCGCGAGTGCCGATTCATTGTGGTCGTAGCGCGACAACAAAAGAGCAGAGAGCCACACGCGACAGGTTTCTTGAAAAGCCTCAGCTTGGAAAACTTAGCCAGCGAGGTCGAGAAAGCAAAGGGTCTTTTGTTTGAGCCCTTTTTCGCCACAAAAACGCATAAGCCGAACATACCCTTTGAACCATTGTTTCAGGCCGTAACACGTGGCTCGATGTGGTTTCGGAATATATTATTATTCCATGCCTCAAGAAAAGCTGTTGAACTCTGTTAAGGAATGTATTTGTGAACGCAACGACGAATTGTCATTTAGATCTAGGAGGGGAATTTCCGTGGGGAGCTTCATGGCGCTTTTGTCCAGATATCTGTCATCTACTTTCATCGTGTGGAACGACGCTGTTTTTGTTCAACGCTCCGGCGTTTGCATAGGGTCGAGGGTGGCACCATCCTGAGCAACGTTTTTTTAGCGAAGGTGGACAGAGCTGTTGACAGGAATCTGAGCGGGGTAGTTGAAAAAAACCTTTCGGTACGCTGATGATTTCCTTGTCTTTGTAAAGAACGAAAATGTCAACAGGAAGAAGGTAGACACCCTAAAAGCTTTTAAAGAGCTTGGGCTGGGACTGCATTTCTACGTAGGAGCGGCAAAAGACAATAAACTGCGGTGCTTAAATCTCAGGCTCGACTTTTCTAGCGCCCATCTTTGTTGGCAGTATCTTCCGAGATCAAAGAAGCCTATCCTGGACCAGTCACTCCAAGCTGGTCAGACTATGCATAGCCACTTGATGTTTGCGGTCTGCTCTATCCAAATCCTGCATTCACTGCCTGCAAGCGAGTACGATGTCACACATCAAAAGACTGAAAGAAGTGGGCTATCCCAATTCAGTCATTTCGCTGTCATGCGAAAAAGTTTGAGGAAGTCTTAAGCCAGTAGAGGGCGGAGAAGGTAGTGACAAGGTAAACACCAAGCACGTGCTTTTATCTTTTATTGCGATAGCAATTATATGGACAGTCTCGGCTGATTTTTGCCATCGCCGCCGTCATGCACCGTATATATATATATATATATATATATATCAAAGCCACAAAGCAAAATAATTCAGAAAAACTTTCCGACGCGCGGAATCGAACGGGTGACCTCCCGCTTTCCAGCGCGTGGCGTTAGACGGTTAGGCCACCAACAGCACCGTCTTTCAGCCTGCGAACGGCGAGCTATTTATAGACCAGAACCGAGGAGGTCGTGACCAGAACACAGCGAATTCCATGCGCATCGCCATATTTGCATCGCGCGTCGCGCCATCTATCGCACACGCGACGAAACAACATGCGCGGGCTGCCACGCCAGCAGACGCTACACAGAGCAAACGTGAAACTCCCGAAACTCAGCCCGTTGGAGAGCGTGTTTCGCGTCTTTTCTAGCCTGGACATTTTCGCTGATTTTATTGGAACATCAAGAACAACTTGCTCATGCAAGTCCACAATGTATACAGTAAGTGCTGAGCGGGCTGCGGAAGCAACCTCGTCAGATACGTACGCTGTTACATTTGTAAAAAAACGTTCTCGCTGTAGTACGCGTGAATCGTAATTGCAGTGGAGCTCGCGAAAGAGTGAAACGATGTTTTGTTGCCCCATATTACAAGTTGTGCACAAAGTTTTGTGAAAGCTCATTATTTCAGCATGCATCGCGTAATAATTAGAGTACGCTTTACGGGTAGTTTCGCGGAACGTAATTTTTGTTTCACGAGCGCTCTTACAACAATGCGTCTTGCTCACAAAAGCGGGCTATCAGAGAGTATAACCTGCAGTATCGTTCTGCGATCCCTTTTGGAAGCTACCTGCGCGATTTTATTCTTGTAACGATGGTGCTTTACAAGCGAAACTGTGCTACTCTTAGTTAAGCCGGTTAGCTACGCCTGCGACGTAAAGGACACTGGCGCGAGTACGGCTTGCTTACGTGCCAATATATGTATTATGTG
Organism: Rhipicephalus sanguineus; assembly: GCF_013339695.2. Classification (NCBI taxonomy): domain Eukaryota; kingdom Metazoa; phylum Arthropoda; class Arachnida; order Ixodida; family Ixodidae; genus Rhipicephalus; species Rhipicephalus sanguineus. Next base: position 17,358,967 of record NC_051181.1, read on the forward strand.
CAGCTGAATGCCTCGTGTCCAGATAAATTTGGGGACATCAAAAACTGAAATGAAAGCACGAAATTCTGGCAAGCTGTTGAGGAGCACCGTGCCATTTATTAGCTTTTGAAGATGAAATGTCGAAGGCGTGGATGCCATCAAAAGCACTAAAGTTTAATACTATGCTGAAAATGGCAAAGCATGCTGATTGCTTGTGCATGAAAGCGCTACCTTGCACCAGATTTTCGTCAAAGGAAACGCTCAAAGGTATGAAGTGCAACCCCACACAAAGCTCGCGGCTGCCTTCAACCCAGCTGCGTGTCACGCAAATTAGGTTCGCAAAATGAAATAGGTGGGCATCACACTGTAGAATACACGCAGTTAGTGTACTTGCTCGCGCATTTTCACTCGGCTCCTAGTTTTTTTTTTTTTTTTGCTTGAATCGCAGTAATCGACTTGTGGCGAAGCTGAAAACACCGCACCGGCACTATTTCCGTGGCACATCGTAATCGTCGCAGACAACGCTAATATCCCCTTGTTGCGCTGCTTGTTTTGGCATCCAAAGACGACGCAGTAGTGCCCAGACGAGCTCTTATACGCTGAAGCGGCGTGAACGGGTACTTTTTCGCACTTTAAAGCCTCAGAACTGCAGCTTGCCCTGTTTACTTGGTGCAGCCCGCGCGCGCCTTCGCAGCCCCGTCAGCCCGGCGTCTGGGTGCGAGAGTATCCGCTCGGCTCGCCAGCAGCCTGGGGGCGAGACAGGCGTGCTCTGGTGTATATACACCACTTACATCAGCATGCTTTCTTAGTTACCACATAGATGGCGCGATGAGCACGCGTGGCGTAGAGTTACTGTATATGCTACAGCATATACAGTGACTCTAGCGTGGCGTAAGGTCCCTTTAGCGTGGCGCGCTTTAAAGATCGTCGCCCCGTTCCTGCGAACGCCGTTGCTCTTCGCTCTACAGGGCGTGGTCACCTTCGTGCGCTTATCTCGAGGAAAGAAGGGGGCGGCTGGCGGGGGGGAGCGAGGGGTTTTATGTCTTGTGCTTTCCCCGCGATGTCCGCGCTGAAGTCACAGAGCGTACGAAGGTCGCTTCGCTCGCTGCAGCGGCCGCGTTTGCGAAAGGAGCGCGCTGTTCAAACAGAAATAAGGAACAACTGGGACAGTTAGTTCGCACTCGTCCTGTGTGTACCTGTTCGTTCGTTTCGTGCGTCCTGCTTTATGTCTGAGCAGTGCGCTTCCAGTGTCGAGCTGTAACGCATGATAGTTCGCGCTCGTCCTGTGTGCTTTCTTTTCGTGCGTCCTTTGGGCTCGAGCGACGCGCTGGCAATTTCGAGCTGCTTTCCGTTCTTCACGTTACATTCCAATTTATTGCTATCGCATTCATTGCTTCGCCGTTGCGGCGAAACTGTGACTTTTTGTTCCTTTTGTTCGCGTGCTGTCTCATTGCCTGAAAAAAGTTGCTATTAATTACAAGAATGACGTGGTCTTCACGTCGCGTCGAAAACTGGGACCAATATGTGCTGCAGTTTCAAGGAATGGTCGTGACAATACTTCCGAGCGAGCCACATGTAATGTGAAGCACAGAATGAAATTTGTGCCTTTTGTGTGCGGGATGGTATACCGCTTGCCCACCAGTTGTGGGAAGGTGTACGTTGGGCAAAGGTGCCTTAATATAATATTACGTGAGCATCACAGCTCACTGAAAGGCGCACCTTATTCCCATTTGGCAATGCACTGCAAGAGCTGCGGCTGCGCACCGGTCTCTGGAGAAGCGTCAGTGATCTTTCATCACAAAAACCAGAGAGCACGGGAGGTGGTGCAAGTGTACCAGATAAAGAAACACGGAATTTCATGTATAAGCCAGTCTTCAGTGGCACTATTAGAAAATGAAATAGAGTTGTTAGAAAAGGGATAGGCATGCGCGGGGTTCTTCAGAAGTGATTGCACACATCACCCTTATGGTGTGTCTCTTCTAATCAGTTAGTAGAATGTATACTTTTGAAATCAAAAGTTCGACGAAAACTCGTCTGGTCGGGAACAATCATGGTCAAAAGTAAGAAGACGCCGACCAAAAACTTAAAAAATAATAACAAAGACGTTTCGGCTCCCGTACGGGGGCCTTGTTCACAAAATGGTGAACAAGGCCCCCGTCACAAGGGACGTTTCGGCTCCCGTACGGGGGCCTTGTTCACAAAATGGTGAACAAGGCCCCCGTCACAAGGTTTTGTGAACAAGGCCCCCGTACGGGAGCCGAAACTTCTTTGTTATTATTTTTTAAGTTTTTGGTCGGCGTCTTCTTACTTTTGACAATGTATACTTTTGCCGCGGTTGCTTTGTATGTTAGTTTCCAAGCAAGTGTTTTGTGTGATTAAAAAAACAGTTTAGCGCCTGTCCTGCGTGGTTCGTGTCTACGACCACAATGAATCCTCATCAACTGCAGTTCTGTCGTGTGATCTTACATGCCTGCGGCCACACTCGTGCAACCGCCCCTAACCACTTGGAGTGGAGCCCTAGCTGTGGGCCTATAAAACAAAGGCCGCATTGTCCTCGAAATTGAAAGGAGGATTAATTCCAGCGGGTTCATTAACGGGCTGTTTGTGCACTTGGCCGCCATCGAAATGCAGATCGGCGCTGTGCGACCGCAACAAACGGAAATCGCGCGCTGATATAGGACAAACAGGAGAGATCATATATAGAAGGTTCTTCGTATAGCCATTATCAGTTGACGCATACGCGACTCCTTGATTGGGAGCGTTATTGGCTGTAGCAAGATAAGCGGGGCACCCATGGCTGGCGTTCAAAGCGCCAGAGTCACGCGCACCGGGAATCTGGTCCAAGTGAGCGGGGGAAGGGCGCTATTTATAACGCGGGCGTCGATCAGGCCGCCGCGGTCGGCTCTCTGCGAGAATGTGTGTGTCGCAGGCAAGGTGATGAAGGGCCTGCGCAAGGCGAGCCTGCAGGCAGACTCGGGCGTACCGCTCTGGGAGCGCTCGATGCTGGAGGCGACGCGCTCGGACAGCCCCGTCGGGGTGCGGCCGCCGGACTTCCCGCCCAGCGAACCGCCGCCCCCGCCGCCTCCCCCGCGAGGCGTCGGCCCCAGCAGCTCTGGCGTTCATCCTCTGCTCAAGCAGCCCCCGCGAGCGCCCTCTTCGGCGGGCGGCTACAGCAGCGCCTCGTCGGGCTCGGCAGGGCCCCTCAAAGGCCCGGTGCCCCTGATGGGCGGCGGACGCCTCCTGTACCCGAGTGGCGCCGCGCCGCCTCCCCCTTACCCGTGCAGCGGCGGCAGCTTATCCTCGGCGCCCTCGTACGCCGCCTCGTCGAGCTCGGGCCGACAGAGCCCCGCCAACACGACCGTGAGCAGCAGCTGCAGCGAGTACTCGGTGGCGTCCGGGAGCTCCAAGTCGCGCGCTTTGCCGCCCGCGTACACGCCCCCGCCGGCCACGCAGTCGCCCGGTGCTGCGGGGCCTCCGCCCCCTCCGCGCCCCCTGCAGGCGTGGTCGGCGCGCCAGGCCAAATCCCAGTCTCCTGTCATCATGCAGTCGGTCAAGAGTACGCAGGTCCAGAAGCCGGTCCTCCAGACGGCCATCGCTCCCACGGCGCCGCTGACGCCGTACAACTTCGCCGCCTCGTCGACGTGCGGACCCCCGTCGGCGTCCTCCTCCAGGATCCACGAACCGCCGCCTTACCCAAATCAAGTTGGGGGAGGTGGCGTCGCCTCCGTCACAGCCGTCCAGCCGCCACAGCCCCAGCCACCTCCATACGCGGCGCACAACGGCGCTCCGCCGCCCCCCTATGCGCTGCACCGGCAGGACCCGCCGCCGCCCCCTCTTCCGCCCACCACCGTGCCCACTACAGAGCCGCCAAGCTACGCGTCTTCCGTGGTGGCACTGGCGGCGCAGAGGGCCGCGGCGGCAGCGGCGGTGTTGGGCGGCTCCAAGACACCGCTGCTCGGCTGTAGCGGGCGGACGACGTCGGTGGCCACCACGACGGCATCCCCGGACTTAGTGACCACAGTGGCCAGCATCTGCTCATCACAGGTGTCGGCCCTGCAAGGAGGTGCGCCACTGGGAGCGCCAAGCAGCGCTACAGCGCCGCGTAAGGCATCTCCCGTTGCCACAGATACATTGAGCTCAGCGTCGCGGTCCGAGTCGCCCGTGTCGTTTGTGTCGGTGACGTCAGCCTCGTCGCCGTCCACCCAGTCAGACTCGACCCACGACTCGGGCCGGGGTAAGACGACCCATCAGTCACCCATTCCCGTTCGACGGAACTGGCCCCACGAGAAGGAGGAGGAGAGACGTGCCTCCAAGGTAGGTACTGCCTTGTTCCTATGGTGTCTCAATCTGGAGCATGGGGCTTCTTGCAATGATGGCACACTAGTCTACTTCAGTGCCATTATGAAACCTGGAGATAAGGGTCTCCAGGGGTGGAAGTGCTGCGCCATTTGCACCACGCTGCGCCATCCTGCTCCAAAACGCATTATTGCGCCGAAACTGCTCCCAAGCCGTCTTTGGTGTACGGCCTCCGCGATGGGCTCCGGTGAGCTGCCGGAACCAATCACCGAGGCTATGTTTGGTGCCTTCATGTGCTGCTGTCGTCCGTGTCATGGCGCGCCTAAGCGAGCTTTTATCATCATCACATCACTTGGCGCGCTCTCGTGACCTTGTCGAAGGTGCAAAAAACCTAGCGAGCTACAAGAAAGTGAGTTGTGCGGCCATATTTCTATCGTGGCGCCGGCGGCAACGGAGTTTTCTGGCGCGCTGTGCGCACAAGGCGGTTGCTGTCATCGTGGCCTGGGATTGCGAACATGAATAAAAGTAAGTGCGTTGACGCTTTATAATGTCGAAAAAGTTCTATTTACTGCGAATGTTTAATTTGATGTGAAGCCATGAAGATAGTGCGAGCAGCTGCCGCGGACGTAAACGCGCGACCATTATTTAGAAACTTTGCATTAAAGGGGTGGTGCCACCAAATTTGTGGCTTGCGCATTCTTTGCTGTAAGCGTTTCCTATAGCTCCAGGAAGCATGATGCACGCACCAAGATTCATGTATTCTCGCTAAATAATGTAATATCGCCTTTTGATGTGGACACCTTTCGGTTTCGGTTTCTGGGCACCGAGGTCGGGCAGTGACGTAGAAGTGTAGGAGGCGTGGTCACGTGACCACACAAGGCTGTGACGCACTTAGCCAGGAAGCGATCGAAACTCGGCGAGTGATGTAGCAACCGATGCTTTGCCGGTACTATAGTGAATTAGAATATATTCTAGTTCACTACAGCCGGTACCTACGTTGCAGAAGTGGCGGAGGTCCGGAGGTCACTCACGTTACTACAGCAGATTTGGTGTGACGTCACTACAACTTTCGTTGACCATCCTACAGATCTACGTCAGTGTTGGCGCGCTAGCGATGGGTTTCGATCGGGAGAATGGGCATTTAGGTACACTTTGGAAGTGGATTAAAATATGTTCTAAACGTTTGCAGTGTCCGACCCTTCGTGTGGAATGTCTTTGCATACAGAGGAAACCCACAACAGGCTTGTTATAGCCTCGAAATTTGATGGCACCACCCCTTTAAGGAAACCGCTGTATAGCTGAGTGTGTAATATGAATTTTGTGTCATAAGTCTGCATGAGAACGAAATATTTGTTTTATCTGTTTGCGGTCAATGAAGTCACTACCAACTGCGAAATCACTCACAGGGCTTCGGTTTGTGTAAGTCGGTTGGACCATTTCCGAAATTAATTTTTTTTTTTTAGCGAGAGCATGCCTCTCCATGTGCAGAATTTGTTGCATTGCACACAAGCCCTTAGACGTTATAAATGCAGCATGTAGACGCGCTCGTGCAGTGACGAGCTTAGTCTCGCTAGTGCGATCGGTCGCGTTGTTTGATTTTGGCTCGTCAGAACCTGCGCTCGGCTCGTGCTCGAGTACGCTGTAGCTCGTACCACGATGAAAAACACACGTGTTTTTCATCGAGCGGCCGTGCTCGTACCATCCGCAGCACGTGACACACCGCTCACCGCCATTGCTGTGTGTGGTTTGGTACATGAGGTGGCGAGTGAAGAAATATACGAAACAGAACAAGATAAACACCTGGAACGTTTATTACTGAAAAGACGAATGTGAGGTAGTACGAAAACAGAACGACGGGACACAAATTGTGCGCTTGCGACATCTAGTATCATCGCACCTCAAGTACCATATTTGCGTACCGACGTCAATAAATAACAAATCTTGGAAGGGAACTTGAATTCAGGGAAAAGGTGGAAGCGCTTTGCGCAATTTTTTGGCGCGATTTACGCGCGTTTTTTGACGAACGCCTTCACGAAATCGTGCGGTTGCATCCTGAATGGCGCGATTTCATGCGCGACTGACGCGTGGTCGGAGGGTCGCGCACGTCATTTTCATGAACGTTATCTCAAAATCGCGCCGCCGCGTCTTCCTACTTGAAGTAGAAAAGACAACGCCTCGCGCGGCGCATCGCCTGCTCGTCCGACAAGCTGAGGTTAGGGTGCACACACGTGTTTGTTTGGTTTATTCCAATGCCTCCAGACGGCGCTGACCTCCGCGCATTTCGAAGCAACTTTTTGAAGCCGGTGTATAGGGTTTTGACGAGAATGTAGCAACCCGGCAAATGCGGCGCAAAAACGCCGCTGCTGAAAAACGTTCATTACCATGAAGGTTTTTCATTTGTCAGTCTGGTCAAGTGTAGCTATTGAAAACATTGCTTATCACGTTTTCCTGAGTCATTGCTCTATCACAGCTGTGATGTTTTAATGATAACACGTACGCGCATGTGTGTATATATATCATTTGTTTAAGCGTGGTTGGTTCATCAGTATTGAATGTTTTCAAAAATCGTTGGAATTTCTTGTGTTTACCAAAAATTAAAAAAGAATAAACAGTGATGTTTGACCCTACAATTCTGCTCCAAAACTAACTTGCATTGCTCCAAAACACACATTTTGGTGCTCCAAAGCTGCTCCAAAACAGCATTATTCCTGCTCCCTGAGCTGCTCCAAAACGCTCAACCCCACTTCCACCCCTGGGCCTCCCGGATCAGAAGTTGCAGGTAGTTGTGCGTAACTTGCCCATTGCTCTGTGCTGCTTTTCACGCCATGTTCGTGAATTTTCGTGCATGCATAACAGACGCAGTGTTTTGCGAGGGCTTGCTTTTCTTATGTGTTATGGTCAGGGCCGATTAACCTATGGGCTAAGCTTAGGGGTGCACCAGTCATGAAAAGCCTTTCTAACAGAGGTGGTCAAGGCTTGCTGAAATTTTTGGGCACTTGTTTTATGAAAAGGTTGTAAGGCTGTATAACATCGCCATTATTCACAAATACAAAAAATGCATAGGTAATGCCGCATGTTATTCATTGAATTTCAATGGCAATATCGAAACTAAGCATGTGCAGAAAAGGTGGCCGCTTTGTTACGTCAGACCCGAAGTTCCTGTGATGAGGAAGTTTCAAAACTGGATTTGCAGTACATGTAGTTAGCAAAATGACAATTCGTTTGGAATACGCACTTATTCTTTGCTTCTGATATGTGGTCCCATAAATAGGCAAAAAGTTCTTGTCTGCAAGATGTGCTGCAATGGCTGCTGTCCCTGAGGTTTATGTTGTTTAGTGAGAGAAGAGGTGGAAATTTCTTGAAGGTTGCCCACTTAGATGAGGCTCTTTGTTGACAAGATTAGCTAGGCCTCCATTGACGAAATATGCCTTGTGTAGGTGCGTAACTACTCTCCCGAGGCGTACAAGTTCTTCATGGAGCAGCACATGGAGAACATAATGAAGAGCCACGAGCAGAGGCAGCACAGGCGCCAGCAGCTCGAGGCCGAGATGGCCAAGGTTGGACTGTCGGAAGAGGCCCAGCGGCAAATCCGACACATGCTGTATCAGAAGGAGTCCAACTATATTCGCCGCAGCCGAGCCAAGATGGACAAGTCCATGTTCAAGCACATCAAGCGCATAGGAGTCGGTGCCTTTGGCGAGGTGGCCCTCGTCCGCAAACACGTAAGCAGCCCTGCTTGGAAGTTGCTGTTGTAAGTAATGCATGCACTTAACATGGATTGATTTGAGCTGCTGTCCCTAAATGTTAATGAGGAAGCTTGGTCATAGTGAAGCCTATGCACCCAGGACACGAACCAGCTGTACGCCATGAAGACCCTCAGCAAGGAGGACGTGCTCAAGCGCAACCAGGTGGCACACGTCAAGGCCGAGCGGGACATCCTGGCCGAGGCAGACAACGAGTGGGTCGTCAAGCTGTACTACTCGTTTCAGGACGAGCGCAACCTGTACTTCGTGATGGACTACATCCCGGGTGGGGACCTCATGTCCCTGCTCATCCGGCTGGGTGTCTTCGAAGAGCACCTGGCACGCTTCTACATTGCTGAGCTGGTGCTGGCCCTGGAGAGCGTCCACAAGCTGGGATTCATCCACCGCGACATTAAGCCAGACAACGTGCTCATTGACCGCGACGGACACATCAAGCTGACCGACTTTGGACTCTGTACGGGCTTCCGATGGACACACAACTCCAAGTACTACCAGAAGAATGGTAGGTGTGGTATTACTCTCATAACGGCCCTCGAGGTATGCCCTCGAGATTATTTTTGTTTGCTATAAACTGTCTTTAAAGGAGGAGGCCTTTTTTAAGACTTATGAAATGCATCTGATGGATGAGCAAGCCATGTTACCGTATTTGCTCGCGTAATCAACGCACTCACATAATAAACGCGCCTCCAACTTTAGTCATCGAAACCAGCGGTCGCTTTCCGCAAATATGATTTTTTTTTTTTCTGCGTAATAAACGCACCCCCTACTTTCATCCGCTGAAGTCCCGTGAACTGACGCGCAGCGCCTCCTTGCCCGTAGATCTTTTCTTTCTTTCTTTTTTTTTTTATTATGCCGACTACCCTCGGTTCGCTTCCCCCGTCCCTCCCCTCCACCTGCTGCTGCACACTGTTCTTTGTTTGTTTGTCTTCTATCTGTGCGTGGCACGTCCCTCTCTTTTTGTACTTATCTTTGAAGTATCCGTCCGCCACAACAGGATCACACGAATGGTGCAAGTGTAGAGATATCGCAGCTAACAAGCACACGGGGAGCGAAGGTCACGAAACTACCCACGCCAGCCAGCGGTCGCTTTCTGCAAATATGAAACTTTAAGGAGCCGGCGGCAACTGGCAGCGGGAGCGCAGGGAGACAGCTTGCAGAAGATAGCACGATCTGCCACAGAAGTGGCAGAGTTTCTGAGGCCGGGTGGACAGCCAATCAAAACGACGCTAGACAGTGACGTGTGTTCTAGCACTCTAGCCATTGTAGCCCTACTTTCTTGTTACCGCCAGTCATTCCCGCTCTGTTATGAGTTCGTTTTAGTCTGTTTTGCGTTTTGCCATGGACAATGGGCTGAAATGTGAGCTACATAGCCAGTTTCAAGCTACAGGCTGTAGAGTACGCTCTTGAGCACAGGAATCATGCTGCCGGTAGTCATTTAGGAAATGACGAAGTCCGTGTGCATTACTGGTGGAAGCAGCACGACAAGCTGCACGCTACGTATAGGGAGCGGTGTGCCTTTAGGGAACTGAAGACTGGAAATTTCTGGTCTTAGATTATGTCCGGGACCTGTGAAAGGAAGGCTGTGTCGTTTCGCAAGTAAAGGTCGGGACGCATGCGCGAGCCACAACCAGAAAGCATGGCCTCGAAACCACTGCTTTTAAAGCGACTAATTGGTGGACGACACGCTTCATGCGGTGCAACGGACTGTGCTTGAGGAGGCACACATCATTTTGTCAGCGCATGCCTCGTTGCTACAAAGAAAAGGTAGTGGACTTTCACAAGTTTGTGATACGCCTGCGGCGAGATCGAGCATTTCTCCTCTTGCAAATCAGGAACGCGGACCAGATGCCCATCAATTTCGACATGCCGATGAGCAGGGCGGTCAGTGAGAGAGGAGTACGCAGCAAGCTCGTTAAAACGACAGGCGTCGAAAAACAGCGTTTCACGGGAATGCTGACTATCACGGCAGACGGCAGGAAGTTGCCACCGTACGTTTCTTCAAATGGAAAACCATGCCAAAGGCCAACTTCCCAGCCGGCATACACGTGCGAGCCCAAGAGGATGTCAGCTGATCTAATGGCTGATTGGGTCCAGGCAGTCTGGGGATGGTGCCCTGCTTCTCCCATCTCTCCTTGTGCTCGACAGTTTTCGCGGCCACCTGGGAGAGAGCATACGCCAGGAACTGAAGGAGCTGCGCACCAGGATTGCCATCATTCCAGGTGGACTCACTCCGCTGCGGCAGCCCCTTGATGTTTGTGTGAACAAGCCGTTCAAAGACAGTGTGCGCCAGTTTTATACTGACTGGAGGGCACGCCCTGATGCCGACCGGCAATATTAAAAGGCCGTCTGTTGAGCTGGTGTGCTCCTGGATCTTGGACGCATGGTGCTTGCTGCCAGCTGATTTGATCACAAAGAGTTCTAAGAAGACTGGAATTGCAAATGTGCTGGACAGCAGCGAGGACAACAAATTGTGGGAGCAAGATGACTAAGTGATGAGCAATTCGGACGAAGGGCAATAAAAAAAAGCTGTTTCCAAATAGTGTGTTTACTGCGAAAGGTAAGCTATTTAACTTTTTTTTTTTTTTACTGTTTCTCTTGCTCATCCCGAAAATGTTTTCATAAAATTTATCCCCATAATAAACGCACCCTCCAACTTTGCTTCAGTCTTTTGGAAAAAAATGTGCGTTCATTACGGGAGTATATACGGTGTGCAGTAAAGGCTCACCCATACACCAGATGGATTCCATAAGTTCTTCGGAGTTTACAGTAAAAGGTGAAAGTACCCCTAGAAATATCACCTTTTACCGTAAACTTCCAAACAACTCTGCTGAGACGAATTCTTACTTCTGCTGAACAACATGGGAACTTTTTCTACATTCCCATGGACTTGATGCGAAATAAAAAAAAAATCTGCTTAACACGAGCCACCTAACAGGTTCTGTTAAATTAACTTTTGCTGTGACCACCACAGTGCTCGGGGAACCTTTGCAGCCCGGGTGTCAGTCTGATATCCTAACATTGAAATTGAAATGTAAGCATTTACAGTAAAACCTCGGTGATACGAAGCTCATGGGGTTACCAAAAATATTCGTATCATACGGAATTCGTATCACCAGAAAACATGGAAAATTAGAATGCGACAAAAGAAAGTTGGCATACGTTTTTATTCAGTGTTTCTCAGGGCCGCAGCGACGTAATGAACAGCTCTGAATGATTGCGAGTAAAGTCAACGATCATACTTGTACTTGTAAATGTACAGTAAAACCTCGGTAATTTGTACTCGGTTAATTGGGAATCCCGGATAATTTGTATTATTTGCGCGGTCCCAAATTTTTACATGTAAATTTAACCGGATAATTGGTGCGGCCAGTCTGCGACTTCCCGGTTAATTGGCACACTTGGCCGCGACTTCCAAGATATGCAAAGGGTGTTGCGAATCTCGGAGGTTGTCATGCATTTTTTTTTTTTTTTGATGTACGGATCTCGAAGGCCATGTTTTTTTTTTACCGGAAATACGTCGTAGACGCAATGTTTTAGCAATTGCCAGGCGGCGATGCGTGCGGTTGCGATCATGATCATCATCATCTCAACAGCGATGTTAGCCACTCTAGCGAAGTGAATGTTTTGTGGAGTCTTTGTGCCATTTGGATGTCTGCTGGCGTGCATTGTGCGATTCGGTGCGACTGCTCCATTTGTCTCCTGTCTCCGCTTGAGTGTCTTCCCTGTGAATTAGTTGATTGAGGTGTGCTTGGAAGGAAGATGCCGAAGTACAAGAGGTTGTCCCTGCACGAAAAGGTGTGCTTAATTGAAGAGGCCAGCAAGTCGACGGCGTCGAAAACGGCTCTCGCCGAAAAGCACCACGTGCCTCTGTCAACGCTGTGCAACATCATCAAGAATAAGGAGAAAATTCTCGATGCTTACAGCAAGACGCACTCGTCAAAGCGTACACGAGGACGCCCGCCTACGTACGCCGACGTTGAAGCAGCTCTGATCGACTGGCTGCAGAAAGCCAACGCAGCACACCTTCCTGTGAATGGGACCATGTTGCGTGAGAAGGCCAACCAGCTGGCGCTGCAACTTGGACATTCTGAGTTTAAATGCAGCAATGGATGGTTTTGCCGATTTAAGGAGCGCAACAACCTGACATTCGTGACTGTTTGTGGCGAGAGTGGCAGCGCGGATCAGTCTGTTGTCGACGGCTGGAAGCAGCACACCTTGGCTCCACTACTCGCCAAGTACGAAGCAGCAGATGTTTACAACCTTGATGAAGCTGCTCTGTTCTACAAAATGTTGCCTACGAACACGTTCGCTTTGAAGGAGGCAGACATTAAGGGGCGGAAACAGAACAAAGATAGAATCACTGTTTTGTTTGGTGCAAGCATGTGCGGTGAGCACAAGCTGCCACTGCTTGTTATTGGGAAGACAGAAAAGCCTCGTTGTTTCAAAAATGCACGACTGCCATCCAAGGATGACCTGATCTATAAAAACAACAAGAAAGCTTGGATGACGGCTGCACTCTTTGAAGAATACGTGCGGCACCTTGACCGCAAGTTTGCGGCCGCAGGGCGCAGCGTTTTGTTCGTCGTCGATAATTGCCCAGCTCACGGCGACATTCAGAACCTGCAGGCAATCAGGCTGGTCTTTCTACCCCCGAACACGACGTCGCTATCGCAGCCGATGGACCAGGGCGTCATACACCATACCAGGAAAATATATCGCTACAATCTGTTGAAGCGAATGCTCCTTTGCTATGACAACGGAAAGGAGTATAACATTGACCTCCTCGGTGGTATTTGCCTCATTGTTCACGCATGGAGGCAGGTGGAGGCCACCGTTATTCGACGGTGTTTTGAGCACGCCGGTTTTGTGAAAGAAGAGGCAACCTCCGCTGAGTTTGCTGTCACCGCTGTCACTTGCCCGTTTGATGAAGAAGGGGAGACTCTCTGCGCTCGATATGAGGCTTTGCACGCGGACGAGGAGTGCACTCCACTCGGATTCTCCGAGTACACAAATGTCGAGTGTACAGTGCAGACGTGTTACGCCGACATCGACAGCGAGATAGCTGCGAGATCGACCGATTCGGCCTCTAATGTTGACAGCGATGACGAGCCCTCCCGAGCACCCCCTTTGGCGGATGTCATCGATGCCTTGAGTGTTGTGCGCAGCTTCGTCGAGTGCAACGGCGGCGAGGCTGAGATGCTGCGCCTCATTGACAGGCTGGAAAATATGACTTTCAGTGCTGGGAACTACCGAACGCGTCAGTCACGCATGGAGGAATTTTTCTCCAAGTAGGCTGACTTGCCACAATAAAGGTGTGACTTCCGTACATCACGTTTTCTGGCTGATTTCTTTGATTTCGCGTTGTTTCGGATAATTGGGAATCCCGCTTAATTGGGATATTTTTCTCGGTCCCGAGGCCTTCGAATTAACGAGGTTTTACTGTATGGTGCATGCGCGCATATGTAATGAATGAACCAGATGTGTTGTGCCCCGTTACCGCTAGTAGCCCCTTCCTAATCTTACTACGCTTTTCTGCATGACACCAGAGTACTTCGGCGAAAGTGATTTAAGAAGCACTTTGCACACGATAGATATATAGGCCAAGCTCCTTCGCCAAGACCATCCATTTCGTCTCTTGGGGTCTTCGTCCACCTTTAATGGGACTTCATGACGGACCCGTAGCCCAAGTTTCAGTCTTGTTTCATAGGACATCTGATTGCGGGGACATGGCTTGCATCGACGTGGCAGGCACGTGTTAAGAGAGTACAAAGATGCTGCTGCCTCGAGCACAGGAGCACGCTTCAACGAGTCGGAAAAAAAAAGTGCGACGTCAATGTCATCTGTAACCTAAACGCGAAGGTGCCGAAAGGCCTCCAAGATTCGCGTGCACTATCTCGTAGGCAACGACGCACCGTTGATGGTCGCGCAGCACGCGTGCCCGCGCCCGCGCCCGACTGCCGCGTCTTCCGCGACAGCGCGGGCAGCACCTGTTCGTACCTGTGCGTTAGTGTACGTTCGTATCAAACGTCGCGGGGTGCAAATCGGTTCGCAACAACCGTACTCCAGTACGTTGCAGGCTAATGGGCCTTGGCCGGGATCACAGAAATATTCGTATCACCCCGAAATTCGTACGAGTCGTGATCGTATCAGCGAGGTTTTACTGTATTTGTTTATTTTTCGCCTTTTCGAATTCGGTGTTTTGTTTTGCAGTTTACCCCTCCTGCCTGGGCCCATGTGGGCCTGCAGTATGTTGTAAATAAAATAATAAATAAAAAATAATAGAAATTATTAGGAGCCATCGTAAAGTGATAGGATTTGGGAGCATTGTTATACCAAATACTCCATTTTTCTCATGAGTGTCTTAAAGGGCCAGTAAACAACCCCGATGTCCAAAAATTGTAATGAAAAGAAATATGCGCACTTTTGCTATGTGAACATGCTGCCGCAAGAATTTTGCGAGTACGTGCTATAATAAGGAAGTTACAGGGGTTAGAACATCCGTTTCAGCTGGTTTCAAATTTTCGCGTGGCCTCACCACCCTTCTCCGCCACATGGAGGGAAAGGCGTAGCCCGTCGTCGTGACTCCGCCCACTTCGGCAACGTGACACGACGTCAACAATTGACGTCATGGGCGAGCTCGATCAGTCGCAATGCACTTCCGCTTGCTGCGGCTCCTGGTTGTTTATTGTTTATATTGTCGCACATGCTCCGTAACTTGACGGGCAGTTTTCGGCTCTTCACTATTTTTAAACCTTTGTGACAGTTCACAATACAGCAGGAATGCGTGCTTGCTTTCTGAGACGTCGAAGGGGCGCGAGAGAAAAGCCTGGAGAACCCCGCTTGCCGCGCGAGCAAGCGCGACCCGTCCGAGCTACCAGAGATTCCCCTCTCCCCGCTCGATTTGCAGCCGGCAACTGAACAACGCTTTGCCTCATGTCGAAGGCGAAGTACGTGCAAGTGCAGGTGCTATGCAGTGCGAGGAATATACGCGCGTCAACTACGTGGCCGAAACCGCATCACCGCAGGGCCAAAAAACAAGGCGCAGTTTCGTAGCGGTGGGTGGGAACAGGAACTGACGTTAACTTGACAACTGTTTGTTGAGACCTGGTTTAGACCAATCGACGAGCTCAGTGCTCAGTGCTGACGAGCTCAGTGCGACGTCAACTCGGCGATCGCCGAGTTGACGTCACTGCGCGTACGAGGAGGATTGGTCCGGCGTAGGAAAGAAGCGCGGGAATTGTTTTTCGAAATGAAGGGTCTGCGCGGCGCGCAGCGCTGTAATATTCGGAAAACGTGATCGCTGCGGTCTACTGTACGGATTAGCTAGCTTGTTTGGCGGGTGTAAAAAAAAAGTCGGAGCCTGTTTACGGGCCCTTTAACGAGCCGTTTTAAGAGGGGACGCGCCCTTTGAAAATCGAAAAATCACAAAAAACTCGGTTTTTGAAAAACCGTATATTTGGGCTGTATGTATTACAAACAACCTTTCCTGTAATTATGAACGCCTAAAACATCGTAAAAGTACGTCAAATCGGGTAATAACGAGCAGCGACAGCTGCTCCGCCGGCCAAACAAGCGCCAAAACAAGCCCAACTTCGAGTGAACACCGTTCCCGCGCCGTTCAACCAATCGTTGCCATCCTGGTTTTGTTTTGTTCTTGAATTCCTGCACATTTCTTTACTGCCCTCGGCGGTAGGGGTGGTGGCGCGGCCGAAGCATGATTCACTTATGATTGAGGGGCTCGCAGGGGTTTTCGAGTTTCCCGTGTCTCGACGCGCAGCTGCGATTGGACTAAAGGCCCAACCACTGGCAAGCGCTGGCACGCGCTCCATGCGCCTACGCGTCAAATGCGTCACGTCGCGCCCCGTGGAGGAAAAGGGCGCACAACCACTGGCAAGCGTCGACGCTCGCTTTTGGCAGAGGCACAGTGTTGCTTGATCTTTTCGTTTAAAACTGTCCATGTAGAGCCTAGAACGGTGCGTTATCAATCAAAGCGAATGAGAATGTCGTTAAAATACCGAGTGTGCTTCACACACCACTGTTTTGACTATTTAAGAAGTAATTAACATCGCAGTGACCAAAGTAACAACCACGGTATGCACAAGTAATTGACATCGGTGCGTGCGCTGCTCCCGCGAACGTAAGTTCGCGTCTGCATCACGGGACACAGCCAACAATGTTTGCGAGATCGCCAACGCTTGTGGGATCGCCTTGATGACGCCTGTTCACGGCCATGCTATTAGTGCCCAACAGGAATATAATCATCCTGTTCATGAAAATGGTTCTGCTCCTGTTGCTGCTAAAAAGAAGCGGACGGGAGCGGTGCCGCCCGCACCGTCAGTGGGCTTGAAGTCGTTTCTCGGCGCATACTTCAGTTACGAAAAAAAAAGAAATAGACGTTTGCTGCCAAGTCCAATAGAGGTGCCCTAAAAGTTCGCCGCATAACAACTAATACTTTTCACATTAACAAAAAGACGGCTTTCCCGCGTACCACAGGTGCATTATGACTAGCCAGCTAATATGAGTTACAGTTTATTACATGGGCCAACATCGAGAAGTTCGAATCCTGGAGCAAGTATAAACACTAAAATTTTTTGCAATAGCATGGAAACAAGAAACCAACATTACTGGAAACTCCGTTACTTGTGTCCCCTCTAGCAACAAAATGCAGGCAAACTGTAGCACTGCAAGTATGGCCTGAGTTTCTTGTTTTCTAATAAATGAATATGCACTGTTCACCACAAAATACGCATTGAGTTCATAATTAAACAGTCTATCCCCACGCCTTATACACTTCCAGGCTGTGCACAAGACATACTCAGATACCTGCTTATTGTTTACTTGCACCGTGTGATGTTTTGATTAAGAAAGGCATTCAGGTCTATAAAACAAAGAATAATTGACCTATAATTGACTTATACAGCATTTGGTTCATGTAGTGGGATGTGCAAGAGATCTTTTCTTTGAATTTCAGTAAAATGAAATGAGTAGTACATGATGGTGTCTGTACATTGATTGCATAATTGTCTCTAGGAATGGCTCAGAAAGTAAATTTGCGAGCAGCGCTTTTGGTGAAGATATCATAGGGCCCATCCTGTTCCTGAAGCTTTTAACGCCAAAAAAACTTTCTAAAGGCTCTAAAAAGCAAAAAAATGAAGTAGCATGAAGGTTTATAAACCACCAGGCTCATATACCTACACAACAAAATTAATTAAAATTATCATAATTATGCCGGTGCATCCAGTGCATGTTTACAGTTCATATTTTACAGCATTTTTTGTAGTAATAAACCCCACCTGAAATTTCATGATGTGATAAATATCGGTCATAAGATTGCAACCAAGCACTCTGTAGAAGGCTTTCGCACGTTGTCTGTAGTTGAAATACCCTTTAACGCAACAAACCACACTTGACACTTCAGGATGCGACAGATATCGGTCATAAGATTGCAGCTGAGCACTGTGTAGAAGGCTTTCGCACGTTCTTGGTGGTCAGAATATCTGCTAACGCAACAAACCACACCTAACACTTCATGGTGCAACAGATATCGGTCATAAGATTTATTTATTTATTTTCAAATGCTGCAGCCCAATGCAGGGCTACTGCAGGAGTGGTGTACATAAATACAAAAGGAAAGAATAAGAATATCGCAATAAGTGCTTCAACAAAAGCAGATATCGCCACCTGTTTAGTGCGACTGGGTAAAAAATGAGAGAAATAGAACATTAAAGGCCAAGTCCAACGAAATACGACTTGGACAGAATTCGCTCGGAATGCGTTGTATATGTTGGGTAAGTAATGATAATCACAGTGAAAAATCTTGCACTCGCGTATTTCATTTATAATCGGTGCTCTAATTGTCAGATAGCTTATAGCCCTGGCACTTCATCAAGCCGTCAACGCAAGCGTCTTACAGCAGAGAGCGGCGACAACAAAAGCCCACAGCAGCAGCCAGAGTCAAGGCGAAAGAAAAAAAAGCAAAACAGCTTCCGGTCCCGAATGGCCTCGGTGGAGAAGAATTCGCGGAACCACTGCACAGCCCGGCGAAGAGCTATGGACCCGGTGACCGAACTACGGAGTGCACCCGCGGTACGAGCGTGGTATCCCGCTGCGCAGAACGGGGGTTGCAGCAGGCCAGCCACAGGCGTTGGGGGAATTTCGACTCCAAACACCTTAGAAGGAAAAGAGAAAGAAAGAGAACCAAGAGCGGGAGGAACAGCAAAGACTAGGAGAAACGAGAAAAGGAGGGGAACCATTCTACCCCACCAGAGGGCAACGACTGATGAGCGGCCAAGCCAACTCTCCTGCGTCGGCATGATGCTCTCCTGGCGATGCGACCAACGCAAATCAAGGTGGCCTGCAGTCTGGCGCTGAAATCCATCCAGCCGTGTGCCCCTTTCAACACCATGGGCCGCAAAATCCGAGCGAGCGAGCGACGCCAGAAGCAAGCCGAGCTGACTCCGACCGAGCTGCCTGGGTTCCTGACAACTGTTAAGTTCCCGACAACTGTCCTGACAACTGTCTTCAACGGTCAAGCTGCCCTGCATTATCACTCACCGACACCTTCTTCCGGCTCTCCGGGTGACTGCCCCTTTCATCGATACCTATGATCTGCGTCTCCGTGCGGCTCCCTCATCGACACGGACTTCGCCGTGTTCCTGGTGGAGCCGCTAGCCCCCTCTTAAAGGGGTGGTGCCATCAAATTTCGAGGCTATAACAAGCCTGTTGTGGGTTTCCTCTGTATGCAAGGACACTCCACGCGAAGGGTCGGACACAGCAAACGTTTAGAATATATTTTAATTCACTTCCAAAGTGTACCTAAATGCCCATTCTCCCGATCGAAACCCATCGCTAGCGCGCCAACGCTGACGTAGATCTGTAGGATGGGCAACGAAAGTTGTAGTGACGTCACACCAAATCTGCTATAGTAACGTGAGTGATCTCCGGACCTCCGCCACTTCTGCAACCTACGTACCGGCTGTAGTGAACTAGAATATATTCCAATTCACTATAGTGCCGGGAAAGCATCGGTTGCTACATCACTCGCCGAGCTTCGATCGCTTTCTGGCTAAGTGCGTCACAGCCTTGTGTGGTCACGTGACCACGCCTCCTACACTTCTACGTCACTGCCCAACCTCGGTGCCCAGAAACCGAAACCGAAAGTTGTCCACATCAAAACGCGATATTAAATTATTTAGCGAGAATACATGAATCTTGGTGCGTGCATCATGCTTCCTGGAGCTATAGGAAACGCTTACAGCAAAGAACGCGCAAGCCACAAATTTGGTGGCACCACCCCTTTAAGCCCCAGGTGATGGCGGTCCTTTTTTTTTGGGGGGGCTAAAGGGTTCAATTAAGGAGGGGGGGGGTTACACACACAACCCATTGTCTTCAACGCGGAGACACCTCGGCTTCGCGCTACGTTTGTACGCGCAGTGGCGAGGGGGGTTGCGTGGGAGAGGGCACTGTTGCTCCCGCAGCCCTTCGCGCCCTGCTCCCTGGCCGAAATCGAGATGCCCCGTTTTCCCTCCTTGCCCTTTTCTGGAGAGACTCCTCTCCAGACCCCAAGGAACATGCGCCGGTTTCTTGGAGACCGCCTCGTCTTTCGACTCGAGCAGCGGTGACGACCTCAGCTCAATCGAGTCGGGAGCCACCCAGCTACTCACCCCCTGCGCAACGCGCGGTCTATGGTGAGGTGACTGACTGCCTCAGGGCCAGACTGCGAAGCCACGAGAGGTGAGTCGAGCCTTATCGCTGGAAATCTCGTGGGCTTCCCATTTTGTTGCTGTTTTCACGTCGTCGTGTGGAACTTCTCCGCCGCTTTGTTGTTATCTGTATTTTTTTTGCGTTGGTGGCGCTTTTGGCACAATAAACTGTGTCAGGCAAAGAACTCGTCTCTGTTACCACTGGCCTGAAACCCGCCGTGGTCGCGACTCAACGTGAACCACGGGTTAGGGGTCTAGCTCTGACTGTTAGGGCTGCTGCGTAGCGCTAGTAGCGAGTAACTACACTCCTCTAGTGCACGGTGTTATTCAAACACGGGACAGTTTTGCACGCGTGGCTTGTTGTGTTCATGCTTGTTGCAAAAGAACCCCTATATTTGCCCCACGTTGGGCGCCAAATATAGGGGTTCTTTTGCAGCAGGGACAGAGGAACGTCTGGCCATCTCAACGGCCAGACGTTCCTCCTGGTGGTGGACTACTACTTGAGGTTCCCCGAGGTGGTGACCCTGAAAAGCACTACAGCTCGGGCAGTCATCGATGCTCTCAAAAGCATCTTCGCACGCCACGGATTCCCACAAGACATCAGGTCGACAACGGCCCACTGTTCTCGTCGCAAGAGTTTGTGGCATTTGCAGCGTCTTACGGCTTCAACCATGCGACCAGTAGCCTACACTACGCCCAGTCAAACGGAGAGGCAGAGAGGATGGTACGGACAGCCAAGGACCTGTTCCGCAAGTCCGAAGACCCTCACCTCGCTCTGCTCAGTTATCGGGACACTCCGGGAGTCGACGGCTTCAGTCCTGCCCAGCTGTTGATGGGACGTCAGCTGAGAACCAGAGTCCCGAAGCAAAACTCCCAGCTACATTCCCCACTGGCCGCCTAGGAAAGATGTGGTCGCCAAGGATGCGGCCTACAAGTGTAAGCAGACCGATGACTACAATAGGCGTCATGGAGCTCGAGACCTGCCACCTCTCCAAATGGGTCAGCGTATTTGGGTGCGCCCTGACCAAGTGCAAGCTACGGTCCTCAGCCCGGGGCAAAGGCCAAGAAGCTACGTGGTTGAAACAGACCGAGGTGGTGTTGCACAGCGCAACCGCCGTCACCTAGTGCCTTCTGCCGACAGCTGCACAGCAACCATCGCCGCCGCAGCAAGTTCTTCAGGAACCTCAGCCTGCCAACAGTGCGGAACCTACGGTCCCCTAAGGGCAGCCTTTGCAACATTCCTCTGCAGCCATTGACCGTAGTGATGGGGTTTCACGAACACGTTACGGCCGGCGCATTGTTCCGCCGCACCGTTTGAACTTGTGACATTCTCATGTGTTCTGCGTCCTCCATCCTCCCATCGGACTTTCTCAAGGGGGGAGATGTAGAGGTCGCCACAATTCAGCTCTTTGATTAAGCCGCCACTGGAGCGTGGCGCCCCCTGTTACTTGCATGAGTGCATGACATATGTTCGTGCCCCATTAAAGTGTGGGGTCCACTTTTGTGCAAGCCAGCAGTGTGTACGTGTCAGTCTCTGCGTGCCCGTGCCCGTGCGGCACTAACCACGCGACAACATCGAAGCACCACTGATACCTTGAAGAGTGAACTTGGTGGCTAGTTAGTTCAGCATAACTTAAGGGAGCAGCGCGAAAGACAGGGACAGAAAAGGCACACATACACCCACACGTAGCGCAGTATGTGTGGTTGTATGTGTGCCTTTTCTGTCCCTGTCTTTCGCGTTTCATCCAAACTGACAGCAGAGTCGATGACATCGTAATTGAGGCGGCTGGTAGTCTTAGCAATCTCAGTCACTTCTAAGCGAACACTCCCGAGGTAACACAACAAAGCATGACACAGATACACAAAAGCTTTAAAGAAGACACGCCATCAAGTGCCTCTAACTTCAGTTTCAACTCGGCCTCTCGTTGCTCTCGTCAACTTTACTAGGGAATTTCTGGGTACACCACGGCGCTAATTTTTCTCGGCAGCACAAGGTAGCCAACATGAAACATGCTTACACCGCTAACATTGGGCGATGTTTAGGTGGCTTTTTGGTCTCGTGCCATTCCTATGGTGGCTGAACGATCGCAGCGCCAGAGTTCCCTCTAGTTAATTTTAGGAAACTCTATGTTTTGACCCCTCGCGCCTCGAGGCGTATGCAGGGATGCAGCAGCTGCGCCAATTGCGCCAATTTGATACAACTCCTTATTTTTGCGCCAAGCTGAGCCAAAGCCGTGAAATTTGTTGAAATTGCGCCACGCTGCGCCAAAATTCCCGATGAGTTTCAAAATTTTCTCAGTTGCGCAAGTTTTAGCGAGAAATAGAGGCCGCATTGGTCATCTGCAGTGTAGGCATCATCATCCAATACAGACGCGCCGACCCCCCGTGAAAGAAAAGAAAAAAAGTCAGTTTCACCGCAAGGGCGAAACAATGAATGCGATAGCAACAAATTGTAATGTTATACGAAGTGAGGCTAGCAGCAAACTCTTTCGTATCCGATCTCGCGTAACTATACAAAACGTTTTGTGTAAGAGAATACGGCCGCACCAGGGAAAGATGCTCTTTCTGCACAGTGTCTTCGCACTGAGAGTGCAGCAACCACCAGGGCATATGAGCCACCCGCTGAGGGCTGCCGAGATAGCGCGCCCGCCAGCGATCGCGCCCTTAGCATCAAAGTTCAAAGTTGCTGCTTGAACGACAGTCCCCCCCTCCCCACGTCTTTTCATGCTCGTTCAAGACGGGCGGGGCATTTCCTCTCTGCTTCGACGGCAGGCCTCCCGAGCGAAGTGGTGTTATTGCATGCTCCCTCCGAGCGACGGAGATGGGCCGGCTCGTTTGATCTCTGCTTCAGCCGCGTTCGTCACCCGCACTCGCGCGCTTGGAAGCACATACTATGCGCGGGGGGATGTTATCAATTTGGACTTTATGGGGGACATGATGGCAAAACCCCTTCGAGAGTGTCCATATAATTGCTATTGCAATAAAATAGGACAGTCGTTCTCAAATTTCCTGATGCTTGTTTTATCGCATGCAGAACGGTTTTTAAGCCACTTATGCCGCAGTACACTGGTGATCTGCGGAAAAGCGTACTGAGCTTTAGAAGAGGCTATTAGTACTAGCTGTCAGGGACACAGCACATTTTGTTCCTTAATTACTCATTCGCGCATGCGCCGTGTAATTACGAGTACTAGTAGGATCGCTGACGTCTAAAAAATTATTGGCAACCATTTGGAGCTGTTGTGTATGGCATTTCTGCAGCCTTGAGAAACAAATAGACAAAACGTACACCAGTTTTCTTTTTTCGCCACCCCCACTTGCTCCTGCTTTACAAATCTCCCGAATTTCGAGGTTGCCAGGTTCTCAGGTCCACATTAGCATTTGCAGTGCCTGTCTAATTATTCGACAGGCCCTGCAAATGCTAATGTGGACTTAGTCCTTGTTCACACCGTGGGGTGGCTCAACACACTGCTTTTATAGAAATAGCAGTGTTCAGGTGCACTGTGCACGATTTAGCCGATGCTGAGTGGTCTGTAAGTGTTTTTTTTTTTTCTTTTCTAAAAGTAAGCCTTCTTTGTTATACTACTCCAAATGTGGGATTTTGTGCTAAAAAATTCAGGTTTTTTTTTTCGTAACCTGCTCCAAATTTGGATTTTTGTGCTCCAAAAGCAACATTTTGCTGCTCCAAAAATTGCTCCGAATCCTATTTCGGCTGTTGCACCCCTGCATATGGACGCGTACACATGGCGTACACCCCTCCGTGACCGACGCTCAGAGGCGCATTTGACGCCTAGGCGCGTGCATACGCGTGCCAGTGGTTGGGCCTTAAAGGGGCCCTGCAACACCTTTCTTAGTTATATTGGAATAGTCTCATTATTGACGTATGACTCTTCACGAGTCATATGCCGCAAAAATTTTTCGAATTCGTCAGGTCTAAGTGGTGTTACCAAATTATAGAGATCACATTCCGCAGCTTTCTCCCTCAACTCAACGCCGCGAGCGCGTGGAAAGCTGCGCGGGGCGTGAAGGGAGGGAGGGCGGAGGTGCGAGGAGGTACGGCAGCATTTTTTTCTTCATTTTTTTCTCTCTGGCGTCTCGGCGCAACCACGTGGTCTGTGGCGCCACTTCCGGTCGGCTTGCGCGCTCGTCGTCGAGCGGAGGCCATCGCACCGTGTATCGCGCGTGTTTGAAAACTGCGAGTCGGTTTGGTAATGTTGGGTGTGCACCTCGAACTGCCGTAGTGTTTTCATCGCTCTGCCAACCATGGACGCAAACCTGCATGCACGTTTGGAACGAATGACAGCTGAGATGGGTTTCGACCCACACTCCGATACACCGCCTCGTCGCACTGCTCGCGTTTGAATCGTATTCAACACGGCAAAGCTGCGTGCACCCTTCTCCCAGTGGCGGTACTTTGATGCTGTTTGCTCTTCGAATGCGGGCGCACAGCGAGTGCGGGTTGACAACAAAGAACTAAAGACTAGAAGAAAGGATCGTGCGGCATCGGGCCAGCGCGGACCCATCCCCCGGCTGTCTGCAGCTACCGTGAAAATGCGAGTCTGCTTGGTTGCTGTGTCGCGGTTTCTCGGGAACCTGAGACTACGGGGAGGATACGCCGAGGTACGGCTCGATGACATGCTGAACAGACAGTAAACGGGACTCTCGCCATACAGCGAACACAGGTATCCTAAGCTAGCCGGCGCCAGCATTGTTATCGGAGAAATGCTGCACCGCTGCCTCGGTCGGTCGTGAGAACGTGCCGACGACTGCAGTTTCCAGCTGACGAGGCAACACTCGAACGGCTGCCACTCTCAACGCAACCGGCGATGGTCAAAAGCCCAGAAATATTCACGATTTCTGCACTGCGCATGGCGAAGAAAACGGAACCACGCAACTACGAGCAGACGAGCTGTCGGTGAGACCGCAAGTGCTAATATTAATGTTTGTTCGGTGTTTTTAATGCGATAACAGAATATAAACATACATATTATCTACTTATTGAACTCAAAATTAACAACGAACGTAATAATGAGGGTGTTATTGTGATTATAACATCAGCCAATGGTGGAACTGCCGACAATCGCGTCATATATTGCGGACTAATACATCATTTGTCGAGAGAAGAGGGAGCGATTTTCAGCTGACTTTGAGAATTTATTGTAAATTCCAGGCCGTGCGCATCGCTATAATATTTGGCTCGCGGGTTCTCGGGAGCCTCGACTACCGATTGGCAGCGCTTTTTGACCCTGCTCAAAAAGTGTTGCAGGGCCCCTTTAAAGGGGTACTGACACGAATATTCTCACTTGTCGTTTTTTTGCATCAACTGAAAGGTCAAGCCCTCAAGAGCCTAGAAAAGGTAGTGCTAAGCGCGAGTGCTCCCTGAAAAAGTAATTACAGTCGAAACCCGCGATAACGAAATCCCGAGGGAACGAAATTCTCACCGCAACGAAATTTTTCGGAGCACCGGCGAACGCCCATAGGAGTCAATGCATTTCGTAACTCGCTACTACGAAAGATATTCATACCGCAGTCCCCCATTAACGAAATTTTTGAAACACGAGTGCGCAAATAATCTACTCTCGCAACATTAACTACATTCGAAAACTGCTGAAATGCATTCATGCTACACATAAATTGTGCAAAACTATCGCTACAGCACACTTGAGAAGCAGCCGCCTTAATTGTTTACAAAATAAAGCTGGCGACAATGATGATGATGATGGCTTGCCGAAACACCTGCTCGTTATCGCGGACTACGTAGCCAAATCCACATTCCTCATGGAGTTTCGTTCGTTGGCTTGGCCCTGTGATTGGCTTTGTCGGCTTTGCGCGCATATAGTCGCGTGTGTGGAGCCATTTGTGGAGCGTTTGCATGGTCGCTTAGTGCAGCGTGAACTGTATGTGGCGATTGCTTCGACCGATTTCGCTGCCTACGAAGATGCCGCCTCCAACGAAAAAGCGGAAGTTCATCACGCTGGAAGATAAGGCTGCAATCATCAGTGAGGTGGAAAACGGCAGGAAAAAAATGGACATCGCCGAAGAATTCGGCGTTGCATGCAGCTCGCTGTCCACGATTCTGCGCTGATCCGTGCTGATCCAGCGGAGCCGGGAGAAGGTTCGCCTGTAGGCGCACTCGATGACGGTACTGGTGACAGCGCAGTGCCGCCGTCACTGAGCAGTGCATGGGGCGAACTTTGTGCCGTGACAAACGAGATTCTCGATCGAGAGGCATGAAATTGCTGCATGGTAAGGCCCGCCAAAGCAAACTTACTGACTTTTGGAAATAAAATGCTTTTTTTGTAAATTCCATATATTTTCTGCCACATTCTCGCGCCAACGAAATTCCCGCAAGAGCGAAATATTGTGCTTTCCCCGCCGATTTCGTTATTGCGGGTTTCAACTGTATTCCATGTCTTTTCTGCCGCAGTCTCGCGCCAACGAAATTCCCGCAAGAGCGAAATTTTGTGCTCTCCCCGCCGATTTCGTTATTGCGGGTTTCAACTGTACAGTACGTTTTTAAAAGCTAGTTTCGGTTCCTACTGTACCCTGACGTCACAACACGGTATGAGCTTCTCGTCACGTGCTCGCGCAATATATAGTGACGTTTCCACGGCTGCTCCGCACCGTGGCTCCGTTGGTGACGCACAAGCGGCCATTTTGGAAGTTTTGATGACGCACAAGCGGCCATCTTGGAAGTTTTGGTATCTAACGTCACCAAAACTAGCCATACTGCTGCGTGAAGTCACCAGAATTTGTACTGTAGCCTGACGTCAAGCTATTGTCGATGTCAGTAGGTGCGCCATGGAAAAATTGAGTTCAATTTGAAATTAAAATACCTTATCAGCATTTGCTGACCTTCACACTTGCTCAGAACCGTCTCTGTATACAGGAGATTTGTATGGCACAGTAAACTCGCCTTCGAAAAAAGGTGTCAGTACCCCTTTAAAGGCCAACTCCGGCGATTTTTTGGCCATGTCAAAGTAATGGTGCTTTTATGTTCCTGAGGCGCTCCTGTCACGGGCCCGTCAGCAGAAATACTCGGCAAATTTTAAATAAGCAAAAAAGCACAACACCGAAACCGAAACCCAACCGAGCATACTGTCTTTGCGTGACGTATAAGTAGGGACAAAACCGGAAATCATGCAAGGCATGCTGGTCCCGTCAGCGCGTAGTATGAAAGCTGCGAAAGCGGCGAAGAGCAGACGCTCAGTTGAAAAGTGACTCCGTCGGAAATCTTGTGTGACTGACCGTGTCACGTGCCCAAGCTGAGCCGTCGGAAGATGACAGCTGCGATTCCAACGCATTTGGAAGCCAACTATAATGGCCATTCCTCTTAGATGAAGTGGAACACACCTGTTTAGCTCTTTGCTTGCCTGGTTGCGCATTCCACCGCCAGATGGCACCACCTGTCCAGGTAGCTCAAATTTGTGGGGCCGTGATCCGGTAAAGTGCTATCGCTGAGAAGTTCGCAGACTAACTAAAGCTTCTTAATATTGCTATGGGAAGAGTGCATAACTTTGGCAATAGCGGCGTTCAACATTGCGTTGGTACGGCCGAAGGAATTTAATATAAGCTAAGTATGAGCCACCTTTCGGACCATTAGGTTATGTTGTTTCGCACGATGCGCAGATAGGCCCGGTCACGGTGCACCCTGTATATGCTACGGAAAGTGTTTCCGTGGTGTTCACGCATGTCATTCTTTAGCCGGTATGGTATTACCGTACTTTCCGTGCGGTAAGCTGGCATTGCTAGCTAAAACACTCTAATATAGAGACGCAGGGTAATCGTTAGGTGCGAGTGTTTCGTGACTGCCAACGGGGAATCGTGTGCAGCCCACAACGCGACACCACTTGCCACCCATTGCACGCATTACCACAAGGAACTGAAATTCACTTCCAGCCAACGAAGCGCTCGCCAAACACTCGCAATTGTTGCCTTGCGGATAGCAGACGCTCTAGGGGCCCCTCGGTTCCGTCACTTCCGCTTAACAAAAATGACGTCACGCACACAATGTTGCCAATAATTCTGGGAAGCGAGGTGGGGAGAGTCGGGGCAATCAATAAAATTTATTTGCAATGAATCTGCGTATTTCTCCAGCTTGTAATTTGGCGTAAATAACGGGAACGTGAAAAGGAACGTACCCAGCGAATTTTATTGAGATCCATGGACCTCGAAAAATCGCCGAAGTTGGCCTTTAAGCCAACTCCGGGGAACGCGCGGCTGCTATTGGCTGCCGCGCGCGATGATGCGATGGCCTTCTCTGGGGCTCGCTCCGTGCTAGTGCTTGCTTCGTCCTTTGCTGCTGTTGTCACCGTCGTGCAGCCAGCCTTTGCGTGTACTGCTTCGCATTTCGTTATCGCTCACGGTACTTCCTTAACTCTACACCGTGTTTACGATATCGCATCCTGCCCGCCGACTTTGTTACACGGGCACACTAACCTCAGTTACGGCAAGCCTCAGTTCCCTTAAACCACAGTTACATCCAGACGGAAAGCCTAACCACTAACCGTGGTTGCTCTGAACTGAGGTTGACCACCTCAGTTAAAGGGACCCTGAAACGGTTTTTTAAAGTTTTGTCAGCGTTTAGACAGGAGCATCCCCAAATCATTCGCACCAGAAATTAAGCGACGCACTGTGTACCAAGGCCGCTACGGAATTTATATCTATACCCTCCTCCTCACCACTGCCTTGCACCCTCAACTCACAGACACCCTGACATCGCCGGCGATCGCAGCGCTCTCATGAGCGCACTCGACGGTTTGAGCTTCGCGACGGGTTGCGGGTAATCTCGGAGGCCCAACAAAGATGAAGCTCGCGGAGTGGTTGATATCTGCTCCGACAGGTGCCGCCACACTACCAGCAGATCTTATTTTATTCTCCTGTACGGCGACAATCTGCAACCAACTCTATGTCTGCAACAGCATGCGGACAAACAAAAATAATTCGAGAACGATCACCGATAAGCGTAAACTCAGGCAATGTGGTTGTGTCTTCAGGGGTGAAGTTACAGCCACAAAAACGTGGATCGTGGCGTTGAACGGATAGCGAGAGCGCGACGCTCATTGCAGCGACGAGCTGAAGGGATTCCGCTCGCCAGATGCCTCACGAACATTGCACGATGTCGCAACCTTACAAGTCACCAATTGCTAGAAATTGCTAGATACGTGGTACACAACAAGGCTGGGGCAATTAATTATGTCCAAGAAAAGAAACCTCAAGATAAACACTCTCGCTCACTCGAGGCCCGACTAACCTGCACAGCGTTTTTTTTTTTAATTGGAACGAGGCATGTGCGACTGTCATTCTTTTTGCTGCAAGTAAACGCTACTAAACTAAACTAAACTCTCAAGAAAGCGGCGGATGGATGCAAAGAAAGAGATGAAGAAAGAGATACGAACGTACACGGACGCACTGAACCTGACGCAACAGCCGCACTACGCGTAAAAGATCGGTTTCACAGCGACCAGAGGCTGATTAGGCCCCTGACCCCACGTTGGGCGCCAGAATGTGGTGTCGTCGCTCTAACACCACCGCGGGTTCGAGCACTGGGAGCTTCATGCACGCTGCCGCGTCCTCGTTCGTCCCGCGCCGTGTACTGTTCGAACTGCTGCGCGCGAGAACTCGGCCCATCACCGCGAAAGGACGGCGAGCCGTCGCGCGCAGCGAGGGAGACCCTAGGCGACACTCTCCAAATCAGTGATTTATTACGGGGGATTTTAATACAAGAGAACAATAATTCATTACAACCAATCGCACGTAAGATAGTTACACAGGACACCAATTAGCTAATACAATTGTTACCAAATGTGGCCGCGAATGGCACACCCACAAAACGAACAAACAAAGAAAGAACCAGGTTTGGAGAGCCGACCTACCCCTCGGCCAGCGCTCCCGCGATCTCGCACCCCAGAGCAGAAGGAAACAGAACAGGCATAGCAACACTTAAAGGAACATACGGTGCACGATCGCGAGGCGCTGCCTCGGGACTTCGAGACCGCGGAGGGTGGCGCGCGCCCGCTGAGGCCGGAGCCCCGACAAAACGACGTAACCGCCGGCCGGCGGCGAAGAACAAAGAACAAAGGATCGCCGCCGGCCGGAACGGCCAAAACGCGTACGCACCCTTCGAGGTCCCCAAGTGGTCTCCCCCGAACCTGGTCGCGCGCCCGCCGCTTCTAGGCGAGCGCGAGCCAGGTCCAAATCCCGCCAAAACTGGGCCAATGGGACACCGTGTTTAACCTTTGAGGGCGGGGTGGCAGCAAAGTGACAGCGATTTACGACTAGCTGCCACCCGTCCGGTCGAGAGGAGAGGGACACGAGAATTCTCCAAGGGAAGATGGCGTCGAGCCACTGGCGCAGACGCCTGAATTCCCACATCCCTCCCTCCTTAAATGCCCCCTACCAACTGGAGCTCCGGTGTCAGCCAAGTAAGCATACACAACAAAGTCGCAACAGGCATGACACCTGGGCGTTCAATTAAATTAACACGCGGCGAAAATCCTCCCAAAGAAAACGGAACAATAGCTCTAAAGCTCTCCCAAAGAAAAAATGTTAACATCTATTCGGAACGCGTACATCTGACGGGCACAGAAACCACAATTAAAAAACTTAGCGCTCGAAACGAAGAAATACAAGAACATCCGCCGTGGTAGTAATAGGCAACAGTACAAACGGTGAAGAAGACACAAAAGTCAGAACGATCGTGAAAAGTCTCTTAGATGAATGGTGCCGCTCGTCTCAGGCCCGTCCTCACGGACACGGACCGCAACAGGCGTCGGTCGCCGGCCGCCACGTCGACGCCTTGACCGCGACAGGCGCCGCAAACGCAACCCGATCCACCGCCCTGCCGTCGCTGCCTCCGGCCACGCAGACTTCACTCGACGACGCAACGTGGCAGAGAACACATCAAAGCACTCGCGGAGCACAAAACACTAGATAAATGAACTACATGACATCAAATAACGAAACATTCAAGCAAACATACGTAAAAGCAAAATGTGAGGGCTCGACAGAATCTAAACACTGGTTGCATAAACGGGAAATCAAGAATGGGAAGAACCAAGAAAAGAGAAGTTGCCTGCAAGGAAGTCACTAGCCGAATATCGGAATCCATAACCCGAAGAAGTGAACGAAAGCTTTATCGAGGAGACCTTATTGGCTGTCCTAAATCAAATTAACGTGCATAACATCTGTACGGCCGGTCTCTTGTCATTGTTTCTCCGTCTGATCAGTTCATCCGGACAGTAAGCGTGGTCTTCACTAGCGCGTTGACGTATGACCTCGACACTAGCGGATAATCCTCCCACGGACGCACACTGCCCATTCGCGACACCGACCGAAATGGGCGTCCATGACGTGCTGTCTACGAAATGGACAGACGCGGAAGGGACGGCGATAGTCGAACATTCACACCATGCCGCGCGCCGAATCTCAGAGCGAATTAACCTTAATGTAAGCATTGCCACTCTGAAGACAGGCCAATAAAATATAAGAAATGCAGTGGTGCAAAACCTCGTACCTCTGCGCCGGGGGTTGCCAATCTGTTTACACGCGTCGGTCGTCGACAGCGGTAAAAGAGGTGGCATGCGAACTTGGGCCGAGCTCGTCTGGACTATGCGAAGTGAACCCTTCCCCCCTACCCTTGGGGCAGCAGCGCCCGGCGCTGCTTCGGACCCCACGCGCTCGTTGCAATACCAGCAACGTTACAGCGCCCGCGCCCGTGCAATACCAGCACGTCCCGGCGCATCGCCTCCCGGAGGCCGTCGCATCACCAGCGACAAACGAAGAAACTATTTACAAATATATACGACTGGGTTACTCCGCTGTCCGTTCGCAGCTCTTCGGGCCACTACAAAAACAAAAAAGAAAGACAACTCCAGAGCCCAGATGGGGATGGCTCGTCGTGTCTCCTCCCCGGCCGGCTTTCCGTCAGGACAGCCTCCTCGTCATAGTCACGGGGTTGCAGGAGCGTCCCCTTCTGCGCACGCGACGGGGGGTGCCTGAGGCGCTCACTTGTTCGCGGACCGGGCTCGTTTTATGACTCGTCTTTGTCCGCTCGGCGGTTGTTCCGCCATTTTCGCCCTTTTGCTGGCATGTGCCGAAATCGTGACCAGCAGCAACACGGGGCCCGAAATAGTGCGTCAACTATTACAGAATTAGGCTAGAATTGGGCTAGAAACGCGCAGGTGTTCAGAGAAAATCCGTTGGACTCACCGAATCGCTGAATCAAAGGCAGAGCAGGGGAGGTCAGTCTCCCCGGAACGGCATGACGAGGATCTCAGGTTATCCAAGGAACTCCCGCCGCCAAGAACGAATGTTGTATCTCGGTGACAACTTGCAGCACTCCTTTCCTCGTCCTCGCTTCGCAACTGAAGCTTTGAAGCGGGTGCCCAATACTTCTTGAAAAGTGGCACTTGCCTCTTTTCGTACCACGTTACCTCAACAGAGACCAAGCCTAGGGTAATTTACGCTCGAAGAATGACAAGGCAGGCAACTCTCAAGAAAGCGGCGGATGGATGCAAAGAAAGAGATGAAGAAAGAGATACGAACGTACACGGACGCACTGAACCTGACGCGACAGCCGCACTACGCGTAAAAGATCGGTTTCACAGCGACCAGAGGCTGATTAGGCCCCTGGCCCCACGTTGGGCGCCAGAATGTGGTGTCGTCGCTCTAACACCACCGCGGGTTCGAGCACTGGGAGCTTCATGCAGGCTGCCGCGTCCTCGTTCGTCCCGCGCCGTGTTCTGTTCGAACTGCTGCGCGCGAGAACTCGGCCCATCACCGCGAAAGGACGGCGAGCCGTCGCGCGCAGCGAGGGAGACCCTAGGCGACACTCTCCAAATCAGTGATTTATTACGGGGGATTTTAATACAAGAGAACAATAATTCATTACAACCAATCGCACGTAAGATAGCTACACAGGACACCAATTAGCTAATACAATTGTTACCAAATGTGGCCGCGAATGGCACACCCACAAAATGAACAAACAAAGAAAGAACCAGGTTTGGAGAGCCGACCTACCCCTCGGCCAGCGCTCCCGCGATCTCGCACCCCAGAGCAGAAGGAAACAGAACAGGCATAGCAACACTTAAAGGAACATACGGTGCACGATCGCGAGGCGCTGCCTCGGGACTTCGAGACCGCGGAGGGTGGCGCGCGCCCGCTGAGGCCGGAGCCCCGACAAAACGACGTAACCGCCGGCCGGCGGCGAAGAACAAAGAACAAAGGATCGCCGCCGGCCGGAACGGCCAAAACGCGTACGCACCCTTCGAGGTCCCCAAGTGGTCTCCCCCGAACCTGGTCGCGCGCCCGCCGCTTCTAGGCGAGCGCGAGCCAGGTCCAAATCCCGCCAAAACTGGGCCAATGGGACACCGTGTTTAACCTTTGAGGGCGGGGTGGCAGCAAAGTGACAGCGATTTACGACTAGCTGCCACCCGTCCGGTCGAGAGGAGAGGGACACGAGAATTCTCCAAGGGAAGATGGCGTCGAGCCACTGGCGCAGACGCCTGAATTCCCACATGATGCTGCTTAGTCAAGAGATATTTCTGGAACCATTCATCCGATTTCCATCAGGTTTTTTTTTTATTATGCACCTCAGTAAATTTCCCAGGGCAAGACAAAGCCGTTTTTTCAATATGTGGTGTCCGTAATTTGTAATAATTAATTAAAATTTCATTGATAAAAGCCTAATGAGCAACACTAGATTCAGTGCTCTGCTAAAATTTTTTACCAAAGAAATTAAAAAAAGGGCTTTGTGTTACCCTAAGGTACCCATCCGGGAAACTTCATAGTGAATTTCACAGTGCTAGCACATTTTCCAACTTTTCCAGGCCCCGACTAAAGGACCCATGGGGACTACTTCGACACATGACTGTAACCTGGGAACCAGTTAACATAGCTGCATAAAACTTTGTGGTTAATAAAATGGCTTTGCTATTAATCTATCCTGAAAATTTCATCAAGATATCTCAACAAACAAAAAGATTGCCCTTCGAAGGTAGCCTCCCCCCTTAAAGGGGTGCGGAAAAAAAATTACGCAACTAAGCTAAAATACATTATAGAAGCAGCACTAAAAGACGTAGACGAAGAATAAAGAAGCACACAGGACGAGCGCTGTCTCAGTGACCCGTACCTAGTGAAGAATTCTGAGGAAGTAGTAAAATTTTTATCTAACAATAACCCAAGAAATTTCAGGGCAATTAGTATTCATGTCGAAGATCTCTTTTATTCGCTCGAACAAGGTGAACTTATGCGCAGCGTCAAGGAAGCAGTTACGGAACACAATGACGAGTTAGAATTTACGCAGCGTTGTGGGATGAGTTTAGAAGCATTTCTTGAGTTGTTGATGTTTTATCTATCTTAACAACACTTTTGTCAAATGGAATGATGGGTTGTACGTGCAAAAAACGGGTATATGCATCGGCTCGAGAGTAGCCCCTGTGTTAAGTGACATATACCTAAGCCGAGTTGACCGAGGACTTCAGGATAACCTCAAAGATTTGGCTGGTTCTGTTTTCCGATATGTAGATGACTACAACATAGTTTTTTTCCTTGCATTAACTATAGTAGAAGGGCAGCCGATATCTTGAAAGTTTTCCCTCAATATGGCAATGGATTGAAGTTCACGCTTGAGCTGATTAAGAATAGTAGATTACAGTTTCTAGATTTGTGCCTTTCATTTGAGGAGAACCATGTTTGTTGGCAATATCTTCCAAGATCGCGGAAACCGATACTTCCGTTTTCGTCTAGACACTCAAAAGTGATAAAGAATGGAATAGCTTACCCCGCCTTAAAATCGGCTCTGCAGAAGTCTTGTAAACATGGGATAGAGCGTAGTTTTCTTACACAAATTCAGAGGCATCTACAAGCGGGTTATCCGAACTGTGTGCTATCAAGTTGCAGCGAGAGGCTATTGAGATGGGTGAAGGGCCAGAATCGTTCCAAGAAATCCGATGGTAAGCAGAGATACGATGAGTTAACAGTGTTGCCTTATGTACACAAACTTTCCCATGGCTTGCGTAATGTCGGCAATAGGTACGGAGTTAGAACTGTGTTTTCTGCTCCTAACAAATTTTCTGCAATTTGGCCTCTCGTTAGGAAAAAAATAGAATAGAATGATGTTAATAATGAAGGTTGTGGAACAAACCATGTAAAGCCTATATATGTGCCGTGTAAGTGTGGGGTCGTTTACCAGATACCCCTCACTTGTGGGAATTAGTACGTTGGGCAAACCAGCAGATGCCTTAAAGGCCAACTCCGGCAATTTTTTGGCCATGTCAGAGTAATGGTGCTTTTATGTTCCTGAGACGCTCCTGTTGCCCGATAGCAGAAATACTCGGCAAATTGGAGAATAATTTTAAATAAGCAAAAAAGCGCAACATCGAAACCGAAACCCAACCGAGTGTACTGTCTACGTATGACGTAGACGTTGTTACGAACGAACCGGAAGTCGTGCAAGGCATGCCGGTCACGCCAGCATGGAGTGTGAAAACTATGACAGCCGGGACGACCAGCGAAGCGCCGGCCAAACCAACGCTGTCTGTCGCCTTGTGCACAGCAGATGCTCACTGTAGCGGCCGAAGCGCCGAAGTTAGCGGTGCCCTCGGCTGCGTCACTTCCGCCGCCTTCCCAATACTGACGTCACAGACGCAATGTTGCCAATAATTGTGGGAAGCCAGGACGGCATTTTCAAACAATCTTTAAAATTAATTTGCAAACAATCTGCGCATGTCTCAAGCCTGTAATTTGGCATAAATGACGGAAACATGCAAAGGAACGTACCCAGCGAGTATCATTTAGATCCATCGACCTCGAAAAATCACCAGAGTTGGCCTTTAACGTGCGCTTAAAGGGACACTAAAGGCAAATATTAAGTCGACGTTGATTGTTGAAATAGCGGTCCAGAAACCTCGTAGCGCTGCTTTTGTGCCAAGGAAGTGCTTATTTTGAAATAAAATCACGTTTTTAGTGGTCCGCATCGCGTTAGCGCGCTTCAAATCTCCCGCCTGAAAATACGACTCTCATACGTCACAGCTGCCGTGCCCAACGTTGCCCGCTTTTACTGCGCGGCCGCCGACACTAGTAGCAGCCGAGCGGAAGTAGCGGGACCCACAGTAGCAACAACGGCGCTGCGGCAAAGACTTGCTCGGATGGGCACATTCAAAGCCGTCACCAAGTTGCGGTTGGTCTCGTAATCCTCAGTACGAAAGTGCAGCGAGCACACACGCAGAGGTTTTGACTGTTAAGCACACTGGCGCAATGGCATGACACTAAGCCACTTCGAGCGTAAGGGTTCATTCCGCGGCACCCAGTGAAAAGACACACCGGTTTCCTTGCTGCAGCACTGGCATTGTGCACCATTCGGGCATCCGGCAATATCACACGCCTGCGGCAATTTGTCGAACTTTCTGTCAGAGCGACTTTCACGAGCGCGCAAAACACGCACGGCAGTACGCGATCCCGAAACTACCACTGAGACGGGCGAGGCACAGTTCGGCGAAAACGGAACCTTTGAACCACGCGCGCCGTTCCCCATGGCAACGCCACGGAGGTTTTGTTTTCCATGAATCAAGCGGAAACGAACAAACAGCATTTTATTACGTCTTTTGATGCTCGGAATGTTCTTTTTTTACTGCTGCTAGTTTGATTACTAGTGTTTTATTGTAGGCCGACTTCCCTACGTCATCGGGATCACTTCGAAAATGTCCCACTCGTGGCGCTCATCATGTGATACATTTAGCTTAATTTCTCGGAAAGTAGGGCACTGCTGTTGATAATATTGCCGTTTTAGAAGTTGTCATACATTGGGCTTTCACTCTGACATAAATTGTTATTTGCCTTTAGTGTCCCTTTAAAGGAACACAACCAGTCACTGAACAAATCGAATGTTTCACATCTCACATCGCACTGTTGCACGTGTGTCTGTTTACCAGTGTTTCCAGACACGAAGGTCTTGTCATCACACAAATGCAAGATTACTCGAGAGGTGATAGAGGCATTCCACATCAAAAGAATGGGAGACGCATGTGTCAGTCAGCCATCATTGTCGTTGACAGAAAAAGAGTTTGATTATCTACTTGGCACATGTACTGTAAAGTGATGCCTATGTTAGTAACTAGATTAGCGTTTTCTGCTGTTTGACACGATGTTTTGCAGACTTTTTTTTTTTCGTTGTTTTTCTTGTTCTCTTCGATGTTCTTTCCAAATAAATTTTTCAGTTGCGAGTCAGCGCTCGTCCTGTGTGCTTGTTTATTCTTTGTCTACGTGTTTTAGCGCTGCTTCTATAATGCATACGTACCAACTAGCCCAACTTTCTATCCTGCTAAGCTAAAATAGCCTGCACGGCTGGTTCCCATGAACATGCCTACCAAATCTGGATAGTGAATATAGCTTGGAAGGTAATTTATACGAATCTTGAAGTTCAGGTGCACAATTCTAGCGCTATACGCCGCTCTTGCGACATTGACATCATCTGAGGTGACATGAAGGCGATCCCAATTTCCGAGACGTCACCACTGCAGCCGAGCTCCGAGCTGGCACAGTTAGGGAGGATGACGTCATAGTCGCCATTTACTTGTTGCTGCACTTGTGCCAGCAGACGAACATTCCGTGTCTGCTCGCGAGTACCTTCCCACGATCAACGTGCCTCAAGAGAGTCGTCACGATGATGAGAACGATGGCAACATCATCAGGCAGCACGTACGGCAGGCGAAAGAACACGAGCAGACGATACAGGCAGCGCAGTAGTGCGTCACAGTTCGGTCTGCTCACGTGGTCGAGTTTGTTTACCATGTTGCATCTGCTATATGGTGTTAGTTGCACCCGGCGGCTCAACCTTCTCAGCGCTCTCCCAAACTGAAATTGGTCTGAAGTAGACAGAATGTAATTACAGCCGACGACCGATAATTCGGACTCCATGGGGAACGTAAATAAGTCCGAATTATCGAATGTCCGAAAAAACGAATGCGTCAGAAAAAAAAATACTTTTAGGGGCGAAGCTCCTTATAGCGGCACCCGTTCGTCCCTCGTAGCGTAGTATGTAACCAGTCTTACGCTTTAACCTGCAAGGTGGTGCCGGTGGGAGATTTTTCCTGTGCGTTGTTGAACAATAAAAAATTCGCAGCGTTAGCTAAAAGCCGACTTCTTCTGTCTCTCATTCCCATTAGCAGCCATTCTTTACCTCCAAGGTAGTGCCTGGTGAGATTTCTCCTGTGCGTGATTAAACAATAAAAATTT
The DNA here is from genome assembly GCF_013339695.2 of Rhipicephalus sanguineus. Classification (NCBI taxonomy): domain Eukaryota; kingdom Metazoa; phylum Arthropoda; class Arachnida; order Ixodida; family Ixodidae; genus Rhipicephalus; species Rhipicephalus sanguineus. Next base: position 17,396,942 of record NC_051181.1, read on the forward strand.
TGTTCAAAACGCCGTTGATTGATGAAATAAACCAACAAAAGACGCCAGATGTTTTGTAAAAGCAAAACGAACGAACGCCAGATGTTTCTAAAGCAAAACGAAAAGACGCCAGCTGCTTAACGAAAGACGCCAGATGTTTTCTAAGCAATGGTTTTCTAAACAATGAAAATTCACAGCGTACATGTAAAATTAAAGTGCGCTGCAAGTCGTCATAACTCATCGAACCTTTAGTATAAACGCGCCCGATCTCACGTCGGTGATGATGTACTGGGCAGAATTCACGGAAGATTCACGGTTTACCGATGAACCTCCGCAGCTTCGCCCACTCATCATCATTCACTCCGTGGATATGCTGTGATTTTTTTATTGACACTTCAGGGTCCCGGTGGCCGAAAAAAGTTGTCATTGCGTTGCTGCCCGCACTTCCGCTTACGTGCGACCAAGTCCGCCTGTATCTCCGCCAGTGTGAAGTGATCGCTGTACGATGACGAGCTGGTTTCGTTCGTGAAGGCAACGCGTCTGTGCGGCGCACTTAGCGGTCGCACAAAGAGGCAGCATGAATGGCGACACGGCGCGTTTGGGTTCTCGCCTATTAAATGCGTGCACTACGCATGCAACTGCACCAGGCCACATGCACTATTGAGCGGTTGACTGAAGATGCTTATCGTAAGGCTTGTCAGCGATTGAGCCGTACTGGCGCGTTTGCCACCTGTCGCCATCACGCATCCGTGCATTTCCACTGCTTATCCGTAAAGACATCGCCGCAGGGCGCCGTGATAGCGGCCCCTTTGAATTTCCAGTCCGCTTCACCCCATAACACTTCGGCATCGCGACAAAGCTGACTTTCGGACTCTGCTACTGTCGCAAACAGGTCGACTCGTGAAAGCGCTCGTTCGAATCTACAAGATAATAGACGCGGCAGAGGTGGGGGCTAAATTATTGCCTTTCGGACCTCCAATTTGGGCAGAAAGTCCGAAAAATTGGACGCCGAAGAGTTTCAGCGTCCGAAATTTCCGACGTTCTTGACCATTGACGTCTATTGGGCTGGTGACGGTGCCGCGAAAGCGTCCGAATTTTCGAGCATATCCGAAAAATCGGCAGTTGACTGCTGCCGCGTTTCGTTGTCGTCGGCGCTGGCTGTGAGGGCACCACTGGCGCCATTTAACTCAGATCTTTTGAGACAGCAGAGCGTAAAATAAAGCAAGTCTCAAGATAAAAATGAACGCGCGCGCAAAACGCTTTACCGCAGACGCATTCGACAGAATGGCGGTGATGCCAACCTAAGACAATGTATTACCCTTGATTGACCCTCGAAAATTCCCCAGATTACAAGAAAAATCCCTAGATTGTCGTTTTCTTGTCATTATTCAGGCTAATTCACTTTTAGGAAAGTATTAAGATAGTGTGCTTAGTGGCCCAATTCTTCTGAGTCTTGTAAAAGTAAAAATCACCATGTTAACAACCATTTAAAGTCTTTTTCTAGATGTTCTGTGGAGTTGCATACAAGGGCTTGCATATGGCGCCAATTTCGAACAGAAACATATTTGTCTGTCATGTTCACTCTACGCGCTCACTGAAGGCATAGATGTGATCATTCGCGCCTTTCTTGTACTTGCAGCTTGCGAAGTAGTGGTCAATTTCTAATTTTCCACATTTGCAACCAGTGCATGATTTGCAGTAGATGTACGTGGGCCCCTTTTTTACTGTCTGATAGGTACGCCTTCCCTCTGTACTTTTGATCAGCTTCCCGTCTGGCCAAATGCTTCCGTCTGATTTTCGCTCTCATGAAAACGGCACGACGGAAAGACTGAAAACACCCGAACAGTCCTCTCGTCTCTGTTCATCACGCTGTTTTCATAATAATGAAACCATACCAGCTCACCCAATTTTCAGTCCTACTTTTGCTCCTGGTTCAGTAGTTATTTGGCATGGAGACTTTGCACGGCGAAGGTACGCAGTGGGAGTGAACTTGGCACGTGTTTACGTGCGCTACAAGGCAAAATTTCGCCTTGTTTCGCCGTGCAGCAATCACTCAGGCCACTCATAATGATATGCGCGTACATGCTAAACACAACGACAGAGTTTCATTTCCCCCAGTATTCAGCATATAATAATCTCGCGTTACAGAACTGCTATCGCCAATAACGTCGAAGTCTGGGTCAGTTGGTACATGACGCTGAGGCAAAAACCAGTCAAAAAACGCTGCACTGGTTTAGCTCGGCTGTACCAGGATAACGTAGCGTTAGCAAAGGTTCAGCTGATTGTTCTTAGCTTTTCTGATTGTGTAGGATTAGCTTGTTTATCATGCTTACTGCTGCTCCAATGACACACACATGGTATACATAATATGTGGCACATGTATATTTATTTTGTCAGGCAACTAGTTCGGTATCCGATGAGTTAAGCTTCTCCGCTCTTCTGCACCCTTGAGCAGCATTTGTGCTCTCCTTCTCCATGGCTAAACCACACTGGCAAACGAGGCGCTATCAGAGGCGCTATCATGCGGCTCCAGCGCAGTGTCACACGGTGACTGCACAGCGAAGGCGAATAGCTGCGCGCGCGCCGGCGCCAGTACGTCTACCTCGGCTCCCTCCAAAAAATTTTGGTGCAACATTGATGTAGCCAGTAATGACCAGATTGATCAATAATTAATTGTTTATTATAAATTAACACCAATTTTCAAAAAAAGGAGCTTGTGACACCCTTGCAAAGTCATTCAGGAACAGAATAAAAAAAAACGGCACACAAATCTGATGTGCGGTCTTTCAGTTTTTGCTTTCCTGAGCACCACAACTAGCGAAAAAATCTATTCTGAGAAAACGGGCCTAGAAAGTTCAACACGTGTGTTTTCTTCAGAAAGCTCCAGCAGAGTAGGTAGAAGTGTCCTTGTGCACTCTTCTTCTTTTGCCTGGCCTCCATCTTCTCTTGGTGTCGTTTGGAATTTTTTTTAGGCGTAAAGCATCTTTTTCACGAGCTCGCTGGATGGCCAGGTGACCTGGTTGAAGTCCAATGGAGTCCGATATCGCTTGGGTTGCTTTGCAGCAGCCACCATTGTAACGCAGCACCGCTTCTTGTAGTGCTGTTCTTTCGGCATCACGGACCACAAAATAGAGTGGAATGACTGATGCATTTTGTGTCTCGAGTTCAGCGCGAACCGCGTCCGCAGATGAAGCGACAGTCCACTCACGCTCGATGGCACCGATTCAGACGAGGTGCTGGGTCCGGCGATCTCAAAAACACTCGGTGTCACGCTCGATGGCACCGATTCCGACGAAGTGCTGGGTCCGGCGATCTCAGAAATACTCGGTGTCACGCTCGATGGCACTGATACGGAGCAGGGGCCGAGTCCGGCGATCTCTGAAACACTCGGTGCATTTGCGGCTCCAGCCACACTCGATGTGTCGGATTCTCGACTGGCGACAGCCGACAGCACAGTTCCGCCACTGCAAGCATCTACGCAGTCAGCACTCGCAGCAGAATAGCGGAATTTCGATGATCATACAAGCTGCATAGCACGCCTCCACGCACCGGACCTCCGCACTGTTTTCGGCTTCGTTGCCGGCATCGCCCGCGGCAACACAGACACATGACACACACAAAGGGCACAGAACTAGTGCAAAAATAAAAAAAAAAGTGAAAATGATCAAAAAGATCGCACAAGGTGAAGAGCGGCTCGTAAGCAGACGTCTGTCGAGGGGTACAGAGCAGAGAACAACAAGGCAAGCGCGCTGAACGCGCCATCAACGAGAGCAACCGCCCCCACTGCTGCGCAGCAGCCAATGGCGGCGCGCTTTCTCCCGTGAAATATGAATGCACTGCTCTAGCCAATCAGCACTCTGCAGCGCATCGCAGGGTGTCTCAACCATAGAGTTAATATACTGACTCTAGAGGAAAAGCTCCCCATAGGGCCCTTGCATTGAAACCTATAACCGCATGGGTTCCGCCATGATGGAACAAAACGATCGTTGCCAGACCCCGAGACGCTCGCTATATTTGACGGTAGTAATCAGTTTTAATCTACCAACCTAAGCCAGCTACGCGCTGTTCAGAGAACATCAGCTGTGTTTTGATGCGTGAAGCCGTGTCCGGTTGACAACAGTTAAAATTTCCACTTGTTTGTGCATGGTTTTTACTAGGCACTCCCTACCAAATTTCTCCGTTCGCTGGCACAAAGGTCACTCGACAGATTCGCAGCTCGAAGCAAAGTCCGTAGGCTGTGGTCGCACGCTGATTCGACTTGCAATGGCGAGACACCTGTATCCACGTTCTTTTTCAGCTCATTGCTGCCGTACTACAGCGCAGAGAGCCGTAAAGCAGAAAAATGTCGATTGCAGCATGCAGCGGCGAATGTGAGTGAGACATCTCTCGAAAGCTTCAATCGAAACTAAAGTTACACGGCCCACGAAGCTTTTTCGCCGTTAAAAAGTATTTAAAAAAATCGTTTGCGACTAGTTCGTACATAACTTTCAGGGCTTGTCTCATCTCCTCTTTGCCGTCCATCCTGGTTTGCACTGAGGCACTGAAGTTTCCAGCTCAAAAGAAAAAAGTTCTGTCACATGAAGTCGAGTGGTATGCGGCGACAGAAAATGCACACAACGGGACACTATGACAACTACGAGATACACGATGCGAACGAAGTTTCAGGGGCTTTAACACGACGCGCAAACCAGCGCAATCGGCCGCAAGCACATACTCGCGTACTCACGAGTGTTGATATGGTGGTGCCATCTAGTTGACCAGCCTACAAACGCTCCTTTCCGCGCGCAGTAAATTGCATAAATAGCCGTCTTATTCTTTCGTAGAAGTATTCAAAATAAACACAAAACAATATCCGCAAGTTTTTAATTGTGCAGATGCTTCTTTAGGATTGATATGTGATGGCAAGAATGACAACGTTCCAAGATGTCAGAGTTCTTGTGGTTATAGGTCTCACGGCCCAGCTTTTCCTCCAGAGTCAGTATATTAACTCTATGGTCTCAACCGTGCCGCCGACGCCATTTTGCAAGGCGGCAAATATAGTGTACTAGAATAATTTCCTAGTGATGCGTCTGAGAAGGAGCGCGCGTGCCCGTTTGTGTAGACGCCACCAGGCGCCGCCACTGCGCCTTTTTCTAGTAGACCAGCCACTGTCTCCACCGCTGCGTTTAACGTTGTCCTTGTCCGCGTTTGTAGGCATTCCTTAAGCGCCGGATTCTGACTGCTGCATAAAAAGACTGCATTTACTATAGTACAGTGTAAAGAAATTTTGTGAAAACTTCATCAACACACAAGTATCGACGTCGTCTGCTAGCATAAATGCCGCAGACTGGCAGAATCGTTGCAGTTCAAGACATCGCCTGCGGCAGTGCCTATTCGCATTTTTATTTATCATCCATTTGCACAAACCCAGCATACGAGTATCTCTGCCTTTGCTTCTATTGCGCAATATCTACCACAGCATTTAAACTGCGTACTTATCACAAACTACACAAAAGTGCGCAGCAACATCTACGCTGCGCTGCTATGCCAGAAGGCGTACAATTAAATAACGGCCTCGACGGACGCATATTGATTGTGCTAAACTTTTCTTAAATTATTGTCGGTTGCAGAAACGCAGCTAAACAATATTATTGCGGCGTTTCCTTGCCCCATTTCACGGCGTGCAATGAGACTGCGTGGAAGCATCCCACTTGAAAGCGTCCAAGAAAAAAAATTACACCATCTCCCGCTAAAGGGGACCATGAGGCGATGCGAAGCCGTAGCACTTGAACGATCGTGTTCCGTTGGCGTTCGTTGGGCATGCTAACGACCTTGCGTCGTGGAACGCGAAGAGGAAAACTACGCGTGTCGTGTCTTCCCTCTAGCCTGGCCGTTAATTTTCACAGGGCGAGCGGGGAATGCGATTGACAGGCGCGCGAGAGGGGGGGGCAGCGTAGTAGAGGGAGAGGGGGCGCGCATGCGCTGGTGCTTATCGCGGCGTTGCACAGGAGAGAATTTCGGCATGTTGAGCCCGCATTGCAGAGGAGTCAACCGAAGCAAGCGCTGGACTGAACACGCGCAGCGCTCTTCCACTTGAAGGAGAGGAGACTAGAGGAGGAGAGTAGACTTCAGAATGGCTGTCAGTTGGGCTTGTTGGTTCATGATCTGAAGGGTTGAATCGCGCAAACGAGACAGGGACTAAAAGAAGAGACGACAACACACAGAGCGCAAACTACCAACAAAAGTTTATTTCCTGAGCACACAGTTTTTTATGCACCACTCTTGCGCCACCAGGTGAGTACAACAATCAACTTCTTAGAAACGCGAGCTCTTTGCCAGATAAGTTAACAGACGGCGTGCTGACGCATTCGGGACCTAATCTAACAATGTTCTCAGCTTCGATAATTTCTCTCGTCAATTTATCGTTCTGCGATGCGACAACTGTACATGCGCTGAACACAGGTTGGCACCCACATGTCTTGCAGTGAATCGCAAGCCATCCGTCACGTCCATTTTTTACATTGTTGTTATGTTCTCTTAGTCTGTCATTAATACACCTTCCGGTTTGACCTATATATATCTTACCACACGAAATTGGGATCCGATATACAACATTACTCTTGCAAGGAACATAGGTGACTTTGTGTTTCTTAGTACATGCATTAGATTTCATACTGCTATTATTGCGGTGGCATAGGCTCAGGAGTTTGCGCGGGGCTGAAAAAACTACTTTTACTTTGGAACGTTCCGCCACTTTTTTCAAATTGTGTGAAATCTTGTGGAAGTACGGTATGACGGCAACTTTTTTCGCGTTAGTTTTTGAGGGCTCCTCAGTTGAGGCCGTCTGGCGATGCTTTCTGAGCAAAGCTTCAGCTACAGAGGATTGCACACTTAAAGGATAACCTGCTTCAGATAGCCGGTCGGACTGGTGCTCAAAACTAACCGCAACTTCATGCTCGCATTACTTTGATAGAGCATTATGAAAGCAAAGCTTTACAATTGATCTTTTTACTAATTTGGAGTGTGCCGAGTTGTATGGCAGGACCGGTTTATTACTTCGAGGTTGATAGCGCCAACAGACTCAAAACTGGTGCTCAAAACTAACCGCAACTTCATGCTCGCATTACTTTGATAGAGCATTATGAAAGCAAAGCTTTACAATTGATCTTTTTACTAATTTGGAGTGTGCCAAGTTGTATGGCAGGACCGGTTTATTACTTCGAGGTTGATAGCGCCAACAGAAATGATCTGTGTGGAAGGTGAACATGATGTCAAGGAACTTGATCACATTGTTATCAGGCATTTCATGCGTGAGAGTTAGGGACTTAAAGCTATCTTTAAAACGAGAAAGAATGTCTAACGCGTATGACTAGTTACCTACGGGGTCGTTGTCAAACAGGATGAGATAGTCGTCTACAAATCTGTGAACCATGATGATGTTGAGATTACGTAGACTTTCCGCCACCGCTTTGTCAATTTGAACCAACAAGCCCAACTGACAGCCATTCTGAAGTTTATTTCTCATACAACGGGCCCTTTTAAATGTTCTACGTTTCCTGATCCTTGTGCCACAGTCGCTTTCATCGCTTCAGCCACTTGTCATGTACGCTGCCTTTCATTTTGCATTCGGAACAAAATGCTACCAGAAGAAATCAAGCGTCTTTTTGGCAACTTCACCCCTTCCGCGGGACATGGACTGAGAGTGTGCAAAATTCTGAAAGCTGAATGGAATAGACAAATCAGCCTACACAGACAGTACCTGTCCGCCTCTGTTCATGATGGTGTTAATGCGTCTGTGGCCATGAAGAGACTTCGTGATTTCCAGCGCACCGCTAGCCAAACTACGGAGTTCCTTTGGGCACAGCAGCTGACCGTGCTACGCTCCGCCGTTGTGAAAAGGAAACCTGCAGCGAAGAAACCTTCAGTGCATGTGCCTGAGCACATACCCGTGCCTCCAGACATCCTCCAAACCCTCAGTCTCGGTCCCAAATTCGCCGTCGAGCCAAAGACGTCTGCTCCCCAGCTGCTTGCTCTCGTGCGGCATGTTTCGTGCCACGTTCCGGAAGAGGAGCAACAGCGCTGCATTTCCGAAGGAGTTGACGCCATCGCCCGTAACAAACCGGCCAGGGCCCAGATCCTTATAAGGCGGGTGGAAGCATTCCTCAGCGACCACTCTCTTACTCTGGTTCCTGCTGATAAAGAGGGAGGATTCACCGTCCTGTCCTTGGATTTATTCCGGAAGAAAGGCTACGAAGCTGTAAGCTCTGTTTTCGTGCCTCAGGACGATGTCGCTATTTCCAAGGTTAAGTCTAAAGCCAGGCAGCTATGCAAGAATTTAAACCTTTCTCGTGTTGTTACTGGCATTAATAACAGTAAACAGGATTTTCTGAATGTATTTTTCAGTGCGAAGACACATAAGCCTCACACACCTTTTTGTGTGATTATCTCCGAGCGGGATACGTGGCAGAAAAGCATTTCTATGTTCTTACAGGGCCACCTGAAAAAACTGGTAATTGATGATCGCTTCATTGTTAGAAATTCAGAGGAAGTCCTGCAGTCTATTGTACCCTTGGCTAATAGGGCTGTGTATGGCTTTTCGATAGATGTTAAATACTTGTATTACTCCATTCCTCATGAGCAACTAATAATTGCTGTGGAAGAGTGCATTGACCTGTACGGCAGTACGCGTTTCCAGGGTTTGTGCGGCGTACCAGTGCGCAGTTTTTTAGAACTTTTATCCTCTTACCTGAAGACCACTTTCATTTCATGGGAAGGCAAGCCATTCATACAAAAAGAAGGCATTTGTATCGGGTCATGCATTGCTCCCATTCTCAGTGATATCTTTTTAGCTAAAATTGACAAAGCGGTGGCGGAAAGTCTACGTAATCTCAACATCATCATGGTTCACAGATTTGTAGACGACTATCTCATCCTGTTTGACAACGACCCCGTAGGTAACCAGTCATACGCGTTAGACATTCTTTCTCGTTTTAAAGATAGCTTTAAGCCCCTAACTCTCACGCATGAAATGCCTGATAACAATGTGATCAAGTTCCTTGACATCATGTTCACCTTCCACACAGATCATTTCTGTTGGCGCTATCAACCTCGAAGTAATAAACCGGTCCTGCCATACAACTTGGCACACTCCAAATTAGTAAAAAGATCAATTGTAAAGCTTTGCTTTCATAATGCTCTATCAAAGTAATGCGAGCATGAAGTTGCGGTTAGTTTTGAGCACCAGTCCGACCGGCTATCTGAAGCAGGTTATCCTTTAAGTGTGCAATCCTCTGTAGCTGAAGCTTTGCTCAGAAAGCATCGCCAGACGGCCTCAACTGAGGAGCCCTCAAAAACTAACGCGAAAAAAGTTGCCGTCATACCGTACTTCCACAAGATTTCACACAATTTGAAAAGAGTGGCGGAACGTTCCAAAGTAAAAGTAGTTTTTTCAGCCCCGCGCAAACTCCTGAGCCTATGCCACCGCAATAATAGCAGTATGAAATCTAATGCATGTACTAAGAAACACAAAGTCACCTATGTTCCTTGCAAGAGTAATGTTGTATATCGGATCCCAATTTCGTGTGGTAAGATGTATATAGGTCAAACCGGAAGGTGTATCAATGACAGACTAAGAGAACATAACAACAATGTAAAAAATGGACGTGACGGATGGCTTGCGATTCACTGCAAGACATGTGGGTGCCAACCTGTGTTCAGCGCATGTACAGTTGTCGCATCGCAGAACGATAAATTGACGAGAGAAATTATCGAAGCTGAGAACATTGTTAGATTAGGTCCCGAATGCATCAGCACGCCGTCTGTTAACTTATCTGGCAAAGAGCTCGCGTTTCTAAGAAGTTGATTGTTGTACTCACCTGGTGGCGCAAGAGTGGTGCATAAAAAACTGTGTGCTCAGGAAATAAACTTTTGTTGGTAGTTTGCGCTCTGTGTGTTGTCGTCTCTTCTTTTAGTCCCTGTCTCGTTTGCGCGATTCAACCCTTCAGAGGAGAGTAGCGCATGCGCCGCGAGAGCAGAAGCGAGAGCGCAGGAGAAGCACAAGCAGGTGCTGAGAGAGAAGTGGAGAGAGTAACGCGCAGCTGTTGGAGAGAGGGAAGGAGGAGAGTTGCGCATGCGTAGTATGAGTGCGGACGCGAAGGCCAATGCCGCAGGACATACCCCCGAGCAAGAGATGCGTCGCATCTAAAAAAAGTCCTCCACCACTTTTTTTGACAAGAACTGCTACAGTGAATGTAGCATCGCAGGGGACGCACACGAGGCAAGCAGCCACAAAGCGCGTCTGAACCGGTCCAAACCGGCGTGAACTGGCTCGGCAACTAGAAAAAAGCGCAGCCACGCCATCAGTGGCATCTACTGGCGTTTGCTTCAACCGGCCTATTGTCCCTCCCTCCTGGATGCGTCACTAGAAAATTATTCTAGTACACTATAGTGGCAAACGAGAGAGAAACAATTCACGGTCAAAACAACACCAAGATGGCGCGGGACGACCGCATGGTCTGCGAATGGGGCGCGTGCGAAGTTTGGTTTGATTTCAGGATTTGCGCTTGTTTTGGACGCCGCGGTGGCCTCGAAAATAGCATTTTTTTTTTTTGCACTTTGCGGTTGAATTAGATGCTGATAATTACAGAATAAGTAGTTTATGAGACATACATCCCCAAAATGTGGTTTTTCAAAAATCAACTTTTTCGCGATTTTTCAGTTTTCAAGGGCCGCGTCCCCCCTTTAAACAAAAACAAAAACAAGCTGTTTACTGTCATCCTAATATGCTAGTATGCAGCTTGCATACTAGCTGCGATGCTAGTATATCATATTGACAATGCCACAACTACTGGCACTATATATATCTGACAAGCAGACTACTTTGATGAAATGCATGTGAGAATAGTTGAATGATTGCACTTTAGTGAGTGTGTCGCCAAAAATGCTTTACGCCACCAGATAAGTAGAACATGAAAAGTCATTGCAGTCTTGTACCCTCTATGTATACACAATGCATCACTAAAACTCGCTACCAGCATTGTTGCTGCTGTACACCTGTCTGGTGATCGAGTACTGCATAAACGGTAATACGTTTACGAGCAAAGTAAAACTACACACCGGCATTTGTGCCATCGTGCTTTCTTGTAGTAACATAGCAACCAGCTAACTGGTCGGCAAGCAGAGCAGCGACTCCCCTTAATTACAGGAGTGATAAGCAAAAACCATTCTCAGGAAATGTATAAGGAGCTGTCATGGTAAGCAGATAAAGCAACCCCAGTAAGTAGTTTCGAGACGAAACTAATATACCTTAGGCAAAAATGTTTGAGGCCCGTGTACTTAGTGCACGTTAAAGAACCCCAGGTGGTCGAAATTTCCGGAGCCCTCCACTACGGCATCTCTCATAAGTATATCGTGGTTTTGGGACGTTAAACCCCAGATATTATTATATTAAACAAATATACCTTGAGCTAGGAAAAGAGAATCTTTTGAAATTTTATTCAAATGAAACGAAGTTGGCCGTAGTTAAGAAATTTTCGAGCAAACATGTTTTTACATAGGCGTTTGCTGCTACAATTTATATATCCATAATAACTAGAGCTGTGCGAATAGCAAAATTTTGGGTGCGAAGCGAATTCGAATATTGAAGTGTGAGTGCGAATCGAATAGAATATTTTTTTTAATATTTCTCGAATACTTCGAAGCGAAATTGCAGAAAAAAAAAAGTTGGAGAGGATTCCTAAGCATATTCTTATAAGATAGCAACATGAAAGTGTTTCTTTTCGCTAGGTTGATGAAGTGCTAGTGGGGTGGTGTTTCATAGTTGTCTTGTCAAGAATGAGGCAATGTAGAGGCTGTATTGTATTTATGTACATGATTTGGTGCAACCAAATTGTTGCCGACAACACTTTACATGTGACAGGCAAAGATGCCATTTCCTCAGCCTCTCCTCCTCTTTTTAACTTCTGTGGAAGCCCAACTGATGCGGCGGTCAAGGGTGTGCTCCCTTCAAGTCCGGAGTTTCAAATCTGCCTCCTAGACGTCGATATATAAGAACATCTGAAATTTTGGATGCTAAAAAGCTTCGCCTTCCGATTTTTCGGACTTCCTGCCCAAATTTCAGGTCGAAAACAGCATTAATAAAGCCCCCAGCTCTGCCACATCTTTAATCTCCATGTTGGAACCAGCGTTAACGGAGCTTGAAAGGCAGCTTTGCCACAATACGAGAGTGTAATAAGGTGAACATTATAGAAAAATCTGAAGGGGTGACTTTCAATCGGACGTTGACTGTATTTGTCTTTGGGAAGTTCGAATAGTAAAATTCCAGTGAAAATCGAATCGAATAGGAAACACTATTCGAAAAATATTCGAAATTCGAGTATTCACACACCCCTAATACTAACAAATTTGTGTATGTATCGAAGTATCTTAAGATACAAATGGAAAGCATCGTATTGGATACAATCATTGCTGTAGTATCTTGTATCTGTATTTCAAATACTTCTTGACCGAGCCATCATCAGCCTGTCTACGCCCACTGCAGGGCAAAGGCCTCTTCCATGTTCCGCCAATCAACCCGGTCCTGTGCGTTCTGCTGCCACGTTATACCTACAAATTTCTTAATCTCACCTACCCACCTAATTTTCTGTCTCCCCCTCACGCATTTGCCATCTCTTGGAATTCAGTCAGTTACCCTTAATGACCACCGGTTATCCTGCCGACGTGCTACGTGCCCGGCCCATATCCATTTCTTCTTCTTAATTTCAACTATGATGTCCTTAACTCCCGTTTGTTCCCTGACCCACTCTGCTCTCTTCCTGTCTCTTAAGGTTACACCTATCATTTTCCTTCCCATTGCTCGCTGCGTCGTCCTCAATTTAAGTTGAACCCTCTTTGTAAGTCTCCAGGTTTCTGCTCCGTAGGTAAGTACCGGTCAGATGCAGCTGTTATATACCTTCCTCTTGAGAGATAGTGGTAGACTACCATTCATGATTTGATAATGCTTGCCGAATGAGCCCCATCCCATCCTTATTCTTCTAGTTATTTCACTCGCATGGTTCCGCTCCGCGATTACTACCTGTCCTAAGTAGACGTACTCCTTTACAACTTCCAGTGTCTCGCCACCTATCGCAAAGCGCTGTTCTCTGCCAAGATTGTTCCACATTACTTTAGTTTTATGCATATTAATTTTCAGACCTACTCTTCTACTTTCTGTATCCAGTTCAGTAATCATGAGCTGTAATTCGTCTCCCGTGTTACTCATCAATGCAATGTCATCAGCGAATCGCAGGTTACTGAGATACTCTCCATTAACTCTTATCCCTAATTCTTCCCAATCTAGGGCCCTGAAAACCTCCTGTAAACACGCGGTGAATAGCATTGGAGAGATCGCGTCTCCCTGCCGTACGCCCTTCTTTATTGGGATTCTGTCGCTTTCTTTATGGAGGACTATAGTGGCTGTGGATCCGCTGTAGATTTCTTCCATTATGTTTATATAGGCTTCGTCGATGCCCTGATTCCACAGTGCCTGCATGACTGCTGATGTCTCCACCGAATCAAATGCCTTCTCATAATCTATGAAGTCTATGTATAGGGGTTGGTTGTATTCCGCGCATTTCTCTATCACCTGATTGATAGTATGAATATGGTCTATTGTTGAGAAGCCTCTACGAAATCCTGCCTGGTCCCTTGGTTGATTGAACTGTAATGTCGTATTAATTCTGTTAGCAATTACTTTTGTAAATAGCTTGTAGACAACGGACAGTAAGCTGATAGGCCTGTAATTTTTCAGGTCCTTGACGTCCCCTTTTTTATGGATCAAGATGATGTTGGCATTCTTCCAAGATTCTGGTATCCTCCCCATCGAGAGACACTTCGTATACAGGGTGGCCAGTTTTTCTAACATAATATCTCCACCGTCCTTCAACAGGTCTGATGTTACCTGATCCTCACCAGCTGCTTTGCCTCTGTGCATTCCCTTTAGGGCTTTCTTTACTTCTCCTGTCGATACTGGTGGGATGTCCGATTCCTCTGGGCTATTACTGCTTCTTACGTTATCATCCTGACTGTCTCGGCTGCTGTACAGATCTCTGTAGAACTCTTCTGCTACCTCAACTATTTTATCCATATTGGTTGTGACCTTGCCTTTCTTGTCCCATAATGCATACATCTGATTTTTGCCTATGCACAGTTTTGTCTTCGTAGCTTTGAGGCTTCTTCCGTTCTTTAGAGCATGCTCAATTCTCTCCATATTATACTTTCTTATGTCAGCTACTTTACGCCTATTGATTAACTTCGAAAGCTCCGCCAGCTCTATGTTGTCTGTTGCATTTGAGGCTTTCATAGCTTGACGTTTCTTAATGAGGTTTTTCGTCTCTTGGGATAGCTTACCAGTGTCCTGTCTAACGACTGTACCCCCGACTTCCACTGCACACTCCTTAATGATACTAGTCAGATTATCATTTATTGCGTCAACGCTAAGGTCGGTTTCCTCGGTTAAAGCCGCATACCTATTCTGAAGTGAAACTCTGAATTCCTGTACTTTCCCTCGCAGTGCTAGTTCATTAATCGGCTTCTTGCGTATCAGTTTCTGCCGTTCCTTCCTCACGTCTAGTTGAATTCTAGATCTTACCATTCTATGGTCACTGCATCGGATCTTGTTAACTACTTCCACGTCCTGTACAATGCCCGGGTGGACGGACATTATGAAGTCTATTTCATTTTTAGTTTCGCCATTAGGACTCCTCCACGTCCACTTACGAGTAGCCCGTTTTCTGTAGAAGGTATTCAAGATCCGTAAATTATTGCGTTCTGCAAACTCTACTAGTAACTCCCCTCTGGCGTTTCTAGAGCCGATGCCATATTCCCCAACTGCATGATCTCCAGCCTGCTTCTTGCCTACCTTTACATTAAAGTTGCCCATCAGTACAGTATACTGTGTCTTTACCTTACTTATTGCTGATTCTACGTCTTCGTAGAAGCATTCAACCAGTTGATCATCATGGCTGGATGTAGGCGCGTAGGCCTGTACGACCTTCAACTTGTACCTCTTATTAAACTTAATTACGATACATATCACCCTCTCATTAATGCTATAGTATTCCTCTATATTACCAGCTATATTTTTATGAATAAGGAACCCAACCCCTAGTTCTCTTCTGTCAGCTAAGCCACGATAGCATAGGACGTGTACGTTCTTCAGCACTGTATAAGCCTCCTGTGGCCTCCTAACCTCACTGAACCCTATTACATCCCATTTAACACCCTCTAATTCCTCGAATAGTACAGCTAGACTCGCCTCACTAGATAAAGTTCTAGCGTTTTACGTAGCCAAATTCAGATTCCAATGGCGGCCTGTCCGGGCCCAGAGATTCTTAGCACCCTCTGCTGCGTCGCAGGTCTGACCGCCGCCTTGGTCAGTTGCTTCACAGCCGCTGGGGACTGAGGGCCGAGGGTTAATTGGTGTATTCATGTGGGAGGTAGTGGCCAAGTACTACACCAGGGTGGCCAATCCTGCTCTGGTGAGGGAGTGCATTGCTGGCTGTGGTTGCCAGTGAGGCTGCACCCCAGGCCTTTTTTTACACAATTCCAGTATTCCAGTTGACCGAGTATCATGTATCATATCGCAATACTATTTCAAGGTGGCTGAGGCTAAGTAGGCATTCCTCTTGCAGGAGAGCACGCACGCCAGGACTCCATGGAGCCAGACAAAAACTGGTCCGAGGATTGCCAGTGCTCACGGAGCAAGCCACTGGAGCGACGACGGAGGAGGGAGCACCAGCGCTGTTTGGCACAGTCCCTGGTGGGCACACCCAACTACATTGCACCTGAGGTGCTAGCGAGGCACGGTGAGTGTCCTACAGGTGGCCGGCCACTTCCACTCTCGTTGTTTGCAAGCTGACAGCTTTGATAAAACGAGTGGGCTTTCAGAAAGTTAGCAATGCAGGATACTTTTAGGGCCTGAAGCGAAGGAAAAGGACATAAATTGTACGGAATCAATCACGTTTTCAAGAGGGTACGGATGTGCATCAGTGTGTTTCAAAAGGGCGATTCATGCGGCAGGCCAGCGTAAGCCTGGGAAGCATAGGCCATCTCCATCGATGTTTGTAGGCATCCTTTCTTGCCATTTTGCCTGTTTATTGTTCAATAAATGATGAAATTTGTGTTTGACAGCCCATTGAGGTGGGCTCAAGTAAAACATGTGATCGCTGAACTGCACGTGATGTAGCAATTCTGCGAAGTTTTCTGTGCTGTAGTTCAGCTCCGGTTTGTAGGCGTTGCTCGGGCTGCATGAGTGCTTGAGTAACTTTGTCATGTGCCAGCTTTGCATGTGATATCTCAGCCATCACGTAGCACGGCGTCTTTGCTTGCACGCACAGTGCTGTTAAGGGGAGATGCGGGTCGAAGACACTTTTTTTTTTTTAATATTCAACCTAGAGCAATGAAACTTGGGGTTTTTGTAGAGATTTGTATGCTGATTTCAAATATATAATTAGTTTTCTTGTAAGTTGCATACTTTTTGTTCTGCACCATGACAAATGTGTAAAACATAGGCCTTTTAGCCCCCTATTTCGATCCTTAAACTTCTATACATTTTGCCAATTAATGGCTCATATTGTTCCATTTGAACTGTAGAGTGCCGAAAACTATCCAGAAAGTGCATAGAAAATATTTGCTAGACGTGAAAAATTCAAAGATGGGAAATCCATCATTGCGCCGACCCCGGTAAATGTTTACTTGCGAATTTTCTAATATGCATAAATAATATTGAGATTTCGGGGAGATAACTGCACTCCTCACACCTTAGAGAAAATTTGGGCAAAATTTAATGCAGATCCGAGCACCAGAAATACCGAAAACAAGAGGGGCACACTGAAAAAGTTGCCAAAAAGTGTGTTTTGAGAAAAATTAATTTTAAAGTTAAAATTGGATGTTTATATATGAAATAGGTAACGAAATCCGATCAAAATTGCACACAAAAGAGGTAAATTGTTCTTCTAGTAGCCACTGCCACTAAAATGAGCCAGCGCCATAAGTTTCTCTTTCAAGCTCTTTCGAGCAGAGTAGCTATTGCGCGAGCTCCCGCTGCCGTAGGTTCTGCTTGCGATCGGTCCGTCACTCGCCACCCCTACGCTGGCCTCCTCGCTCGGAGCAACTAGCCGCAACGTATACGTCATCGAAAGAATGCTTTCGGGGCACTCGCTGTTCTCGCATTGTAGTTCCAGAAACGACGCCTTTGCGTTTGTAAGCTGGGTCCCGGACGCGTATTCCCGAACGGTGACACGTTGGACACACTGCACCGATCACGAGGATGTTAAATGCTGTTATGTCAGCGATCAAGGAAGACTCTTTCTACCGTGATCTTTCTTCGTCGTCGAAGAGTCCGATCTTCTCTTCCACGATATGGTTATGATGGACGCTGTAGTGGAGGGCCACCTGGGGTTGTTAACGACCACCTGGGGGTTTTCGACCACCTGCGGTTTTCGACCACTTGGGGTTCTTTAACGTGCACCTAAATCTAAATACACGGGCCTCGAGCATTTCGCCTCCATCGAAATGTGGCCGCCGCGGCTGCAATTCGCGTGTAATCTTAACGGCGTCTGAAACAACCGCGAAGATTCAAGATGAAACAACCGTGCGGCTTGAGCCGAGCATCCTAATAATTTTTTTGTGTTTTAAAGGGACACTAAAGAGAAACAATGAATCGGCTTAGATCGATAAATTGCGCTCTGAGAACTCTAACGTCGTTAATTTCACCATCATAGGTTTATTAATAAAAGAGAAAATCAAGCTCAAAGTTTCATTTTTAAATTTCGCGCCGAAATCTCCCCGCGTGACGTCAGGGATTTCAAAGTGTATTTATCGTATTTTGGCGTCATTGGCTCAACAAAATTACCCCAAACTTGGTATGTTAAGTCTGTGGCTGCCTCAGAGGACAATGTACTTCACTTTTACCGATTAGGAGCTACATAGTCTCTAGTAGGCGCCGTCAAAACAAGTGATGTCACGGCAAATGGTGCGAAAACTTCAAGGTGGCGTCTCCACCCACATTTTGTTTTCGCGCGTTTTCTCGCTTACTAATTGTCTTCTCGCAGCAAGCGTGGTGTTTTTGGTAGCGTGAAAGAGTACTTTACTAATATTAGAAAAATCGTTTTGCTCTTTAGTGTCCCTTTAAGCCCGATCAAACCAAAATAAAGAAATGAGAGCGCGGGGCAGATAGTTGCACAGATCGTCGCAGCACACTACTGTTATTCACGCTATTGCCACCTATAGCTTCGATTACCTGGCAATTAGTAATAGTAAAAAAAAATTAGGGAGGCCTAAAAAAAGGAAAACAAATGTATGTAATAAAATTGAAAATTCGTTCTGTATCAAACATTCATCGTGAAGAAGTATTGCAACACGATATAGGCGGCACCCCTAATAGTTATGTCAAGTAAGCATGAAGTATTGCCAACTTACTTGTTAATGTAAGACAATAAAAATATTTAGTGCCTATGAAAAATTGACTGAAACGGCTTGCTGGGATGCTCATGAGAAAAACAGGTCATTTGGTATCGCAATGTTTCTCGAATCCCTTTCCTACAACTTTAAGTTGGCACCTAATTATTTCCATAATTATAATGTGTCATGAGTAAAGGGGCACGGGGCGCGTGCCGGACAGCGCAATGCGTCGATGGTGTGCGGGGAATGGAAAAGTACCCGATGGTGTGCACCCCCGCCACGTCGACGCAAGCCATTGGCCGGCGAAAGGCGCGTGCCACGCGACCCAAACTGAGGTGCGGAACCCCAGAGGAACGAGCAGGCATTGTTCGGTGGAGTCGTCGAGGAGCAAGGTGGTGGAAGCCAGCGTATCGTCCGCGACGGGAACGGCAGGGCTGAGTTCTGGAGGCAGCGTTGTGCATGCCCCGGGAGGGTGGCCGTCGACCTCGGGGTCTACCGAGCGAGGCGTCCCGGGCTTGCGGCAGCCTCATCACGCAGTTCTCGTGGCACCTGCAGCACTACCACAGCTCGGCAAGACGACGGCGACCCACCGACAATCACCGGAGAGCCACGTCGACAGTTCGACCCGGTGGCACCAAGGGGAGGCCAGGAGTTAGGCCTAACTGGACGAGACGGATGTTCTCGACGAAGGGCCAGAGGATCGGCGACGAGGAAGACTAGCGACGCGGCGGATCGACGACGACGACCCCAAGACGTCGACAGCAGCTGCGACGACTGGGCAGGGCGTCGATCTTCGCATCGAATTGAGGCGACGGGCAACACGAACCGTAAGAACGTCCGATTCGCGTAGCGAGACCGAGGCGCCATAGTGGCCAGACTTTGGAGTGTGTAGAAGTTAAGCATAGCTTGTAGGCTTTGCGATTTGTTAGAGATTGCGCGCTATAGCGTCACTTTTTCTAACGTTACATTTTTGATGTAAATTTTTGGTGTTAACTTCTTGTTTGCAGTGTTGTGTTATATAAAGTTTGTTTGCAGTGACGCCACGGTCTCCCGGCATGGCTCACTCTCCCAACTCCATCACACATTGCAAGCGCTCCCGAGATACGTGACACAATAAGTGGCGAGCCTGTGCCAGGATTTTTCCAGCGTTTGGCCCAGTTACGTATCGTCGGGGGTTGCAAGGATGGATTGGGAGAAGTTGGCGGCCGTGGCCAAAGACGTAGGGATGGATAAGGAGGAGACGAAGAGGTTTTTTGAGGTCGCTCAGAAGGAGCATGACAAGGAGCTCGCGCTGCAAGAACGGGCACGCGAAGCGGAGTACGAGCGCGAGAAGGAGCGTGCGCGTGAAGAGCACGAGCGCGAAAAGGAACGTGCGCGCGAAGCGCGTGAACAGCACGAGCGCGAGAAGGAGATCCTCGAGCTTAAGCTGAAGCTAGCCGAGGTGAACGCTTGTCCGCGCAGCGACCCTAGTAACGCGAGTACTCCCACGTCAGCGTCGGCCAACTCGCCTATTCCCAGGCCGAGACAAATTTGCCCGCGTAAACTGATGGCGCCCTTCGACGAGCGAAGGGACGACCTCGATGCCTATTTGCATCGTTTTGAGAGAATCGCAGTAGGGCAGGGCTGGGAGAAAAGTGAGTGGGCAAACGCCTTGAGTCTGTGTCTAGTGGGAGAGGCGTTGAGTGTGTTCGGCCGCATGCCAGCACACGAGTCTCTGGACTACGACATTGTAAAAAAGACTTTATTGGAGAGGTTCCGGCTAACAGCCGAGGGTTTCCGGGAAAAGTTCCGAACATGTAGGCCCGAGGATTCAGAAACTGGCAAGCAGTTTGCATGTCGGCTAGCTAACTATTTTGATCGTTGGATAGAGCTGTCCGAGACAGAAAAGACATATGAAGGGGTCCGCGACAGAATGGTTGCTGAGCAATTCCTCAACAGGTGCAGCAAAAACTTAGCGGTATTTTTGAAAGAGAGGAAGCTAAGCACAGTAGAGGAGATGGCAAAGCAAGCGGACCAGTTCGTAGAGGCTCAGGGTCTAAGGAACTTAGAAAAAGGCGACAGAGACGATTACAAGGAAGAAGAGAGCAACAGTGAGGCCCCAAGGGGTAAACAAAGGGCACAGCAGCGGTGTTTCTTGTGCAATCGACTAGGGCATATAGCTATGAACTGCCGCACGAGTGCTAGTCAACAAGAATCCCACGTTACCTGCCAATTGTGTCAGAAAAGAGAGCACAAAGCGAACGAGTGTAGGAATAGACCGGTAGAGCATACTGCGTGTGCAGTGAAGTCAGAAGAGACGGAAGAGGTAGTGAGTGCAGTGCTAGATAGGTCGGAAGGTGTTAATATGCCAGTTGTGGAGGGTGAAGTAAACGGCAAACGGGTAATGGTGCTGAGGGACTCAGGAGCGGATACTGTGTTAGTGAGGAGAAGTCTGGTGAATGAAAAGGATTTCACGGGGAGAATAGGCACAGTGGTCTTTGTAGATGGATCCAAGAAGGAGTTACCCGAGGCGAAAATAAGGTTAGATACTCCTTATTTCGTAGGTGTACTCACAGCGAAGTGTATGGAAGATCCCATCTATGATGTGATCTTGGGAAATAGGCCAGGGGTAAGAAGGGTGGATTACCCAGTACAACGTGAGAAATATGCTAAACAAAGGAGACAGGTAACTGAGGTAACTGGAAGCCCCGAGAGCACTGAAGCTAGTAGAGGAAGTGGGAATAGCGAGGCACGAGGCAAGAATAGAGTGCCAATGTTGGAGTGTGTAGGTGTAACCTCTGAGGAGTTCTCAAATGAACAAAGGAGGGACAGAACTCTGAGGCACGCGATAGATAGAATTGGCCGTAAACCAACAAGAGAGGGATGTAGAGACGGAGTGTCCTACGAATCAGTCAATGAGTTGATTTTCCGTAAGTTTTGGAAAAGAGGGACACTAATTAGACAACTGATGGTGCCAGCATGTTAGACGGGCCATTTTAGAGCATTGGTATGCGAATGGGTTCAGAGATACACAGAACCTCCGTAGGGAAGTGACGAAGGAGGCATTTTGGCCAGGCATACAGAAAGATGTCAAGCACTTTGTGAATAGTCACCAATGAAGCGACCGATTGTGACATTGTGTAATCTCTTTAGTGTTCTGGACAATGAACATGTGGTTTGTAAAACCAATGATAGTGGTGTTGTATGAACTATGTGCGGTGAAGTAAATTGTGAGTGAAAGTGCGCGACAAAGTGGGGAAGTGAAGGTGTGCATAAGTCAAGCAAGGAAAGAGGAGCACAAGCTACAAGACACTATCAGAAGAGCAGAGGGCCATAACCATAAGGAGGAGCACAGAAGCAGTTTTTTAAGAAAAAACTCTTAAAAGGGGGCCCAATGTCATGAGTAAAGGGGCACGGGGCGCGTGCCGGACAGCGCAATGCGTCGATGGTGTGCGGGGAATGGAAAAGTACCCGATGGTGTGCACCCCCGCCACGTCGACGCAAGCCATTGGCCGGCGAAAGGCGCGTGCCACGCGACCCGAACTGAGGTGCGGAACCCCAGAGGAACGAGCAGGCATTGTTCGGTGGAGTCGTCGAGGAGCAAGGTGGTGGAAGCCAGCGTCGCGTCCGCGACGGGAACGGCAGGGCTGAGTTCTGGAGGCAGCGTTGTGCATGCCCCGGGAGGGTGGCCGTCGACCTCGGGGTCTACCGAGCGAGGCGTCCCGGGCTTGCGGCAGCCTCATCACGCAGTTCTCGTGGCACCTGCAGCACTACCACAGCTCGGCAAGACGACGGCGACCCACCGACAATCACCGGAGAGCCACGTCGACAGTTCGACCCGGTGGCACCAAGGGGAGGCCAGGAGTTAGGCCTAACTGGACGAGACGGATGTTCTCGGCGAAGGGCCGGAGGATCGGCGACGAGGAAGACTAGCGATGCGGCGGATCGACGACGACGACGACCCCCCACGACGTCGACAGCAGCTGCGACGACTGGGCAGGGCGTCGATCTTCGCATCGAATCGAGGCGACGGGCAACACGAACCGTAAGAACGTTCGATTCGCGTAGCGAGACCGAGGCGCCATAGTGGCCAGACTTTGGAATGTGTAGAAGTTAAGCATAGCTTGTAGGCTTTGCGATTTGTTAGAGATTGCGCGCTATAGCGTCACTTTTTCTAACGTTACATTTTTTATGTAAATTTTTGGTGTTAACTTCTTGTTTGCAGTGTTGTGTTATATAAAGTTTGTTTGCAGTGACGCCACGGTCTCCCGGCATGGCTCACTCTCCCAACTCCATCACACATTGCAAGCGCTCCCGAGATACGTGACATAATGCAAGCTCAATTTTGCTGTTTTGCTTAGCAATAAGCAGGATGTTTGGTACTGTATACTCAGTGTGCGCCCACATAATCACATACTTGCTTTCAAGATCGCCTTGACAGAACAGTAAACTCAAGTGAAATATAAATGCGTAAACGATAGCAGAAATAAAGCAGACATTTCAGAGTAAGAATAAAGCAGAGAGCTTATTTTGGCAGCATGTTACAAGAGGCATACTGCTGTGACCAGACCACAAAAAAGCAGTTCAGAGCCCTAGGTAATGTACGGGACGCAAAAGAATTACAACTAAGAAAGCACTTGTGCTAACAATCAAATTACGATTTCAAAAACTCTTTGAATAAAGAAAGCAGGAACATAATATTAATAATAGGTAGGGTTTAACGTCCCAAAGCCACGGTACGATTATGAGGGACGCCACAGTGGAGGGCTCCGGAAATTTCGACTACCTGGAGTTCTTTAACGTGCACCTAAATTGAAGTACATGGGCCTCGAGTATTTTCGACTCCATCGCAAATTCGACCGCTGCGGCCAGGATTCAATCGACAGCAGGAAAAAAAAGATAGGGTACACAAACATATCTTCTGCTAGGTAAACGCTTCATCTATTAGATCTAGCATCAGCACAAGTGGTGCTATAGTTAGGATCCTATTTGCACATAAGTCAATCGCATGTAAGTCTAACTTACATACACATAAAAATCCTTCAAATCGCTGATGTGTAAACTCCACGAGACGCAAAGCAACCGTATGCTTCAGATTTCGTAATGGAGCACCACGGAGGGGAGCGGCATCAGAATTTGCGCGATAATCACTCCACACATTGTGGTACGCGGCGCTAGACTGGGGGTAAGGGTAAGTATTATGGCACTGGCACACGAAAAAAGAAAAAAAATCGAGAAAAGAAAGGCACGTGAGCTAAGCATAGACGTTCGCGCGCTTGTTCTGTCGAGACTAAGCGAGCACTGTCATGTTGCTGTGCTACACCAAAAGGGACGCGCACACGTCATCACCTGCCCTCACTAGTGGACTCTGGCGGAAAAATAAAATTGTCACTGCGCTTAGTTTTATTCAGGTGGTTTATAGGCACCAGTACCAGCTTGAGAAGCGGTGTTGAGCCAGCGATTATTGTTTCGTACGGTGGTGTTTCTATAGGAGTATCTTGTATCTTAGGATACACGATACATTATTGAATGTATCGGAAATACAGATATAGATACTCGTTTTGCGAGACTTATCGCGATACAAATACGAGATACCCAAAGAGTATCTAAGATAGTTGTAGTGTTTGCGATGGAAAGGCACCGAGCACCTGTGGTGCTCCGAAAAGGAACAACACACACACAGTTCCACACCATGCCCAACTTACCCTCGGCTGTAGCGAGGGTGTTTATATATATCAAATGGCGGCGCCCCCTGGCGCCATACAACAGAACAAAGCATATTACAATATACAACATTTCTCCTCCCCTTAACAAAAGAATTACGCTATGTAGTCTTCCAGGTACTGTGGACGCCGGCGCTCTCGCTGAGGCCGTGCCGATCGGTGTAGTGGTTGATGTCGTGACGTGAGGGACGACGATCGTTGGCGGGACTCTGATGACTCCACGTCTTGCCGAAGCTGCACATCTTGAGTGTCTCGAGGTACCTGCAGACTTACAGGCGGTGACACAGTGGGTGGCACAGGAGGTGGCAACGAAGGTGGCACACTGTCTGTTTGGGGTATCGGTATCGGATAATCGTACCGTTGTGGTGACTGTGTTGGGGGCTCTTTCAGTGTGCTCTTGGAGAGCTTTGATGCATGCCAGGTGGTGCTGTCATTCAGACGATAAGTGTTACGGGCTACCTTGGAATAAATTACCCTAGGGCGTGAATACTGGGAGGACGCTTTTCCTTGTCCTTTCTGATGCACCCGTACTTGGTCACCAGGTTGAAAGGAATTGTGGTAGGCAGGACGTCTGCGATTAGCATCCTCCTGCATTTTACGCTGATAGCATTCAACACGCTGACGCAGTTCCTGGTACTCGTTATGTGGGTTCTCATGAAAACTGTGCGCGGAGAAACCTACAATATACAAACGCGTTCGCGGTTGGCGACCACGCAGCAAGTAAAACGGAGACAACTTAGTTGCAGTGTGCGGAATGGTTCGATATATTGCGACGTAGTCGAGAACAGTCCTTTTTAGAGGCTTTTGTTCCTGAAGGGCACACTGAATGAATGACTTGAGAACGTGGTTAAACCGCTCAACCTGCCCGTTAGATTGAGGGAAATAAAGTGATGATCTGATGTGCTTGATTCCCTCGGTAGTGAGATACGTTTCGAATTCCACGGAGGTGAACTGGGGGCCATTATCAGTGACGATTTCCTCGGGCAGTCCCTCTCTGGAAAAAACTGAGGTTAAAAAGCCTATTAGAGATTGACTCGTTACACATGATGTGAACATCACCTCGGGCCACTTCGAGTAGTAGTCTACCATGACTGTGGCGTACCGACAGTCTTGAGGGGCTGAATGAAATGGACCCATTATGTCTACAGCCACCTTCACCCAGGGTCGGGGAGGGTATTCGGTCGGCTCTATGGGCCCCTGTTGACTTTTGGCCGACTTGTCAGCACTGTTGCAAATTTGACAGTCGCTTACATACTGCTCAACATGTTTGCGAAAAGCTGGCCACCAGTATGTGCAGCGAATCAGGTCTTGCATTCTCACTATGCCGGGGTGTCCTGCATGCGCGAGAGCGAGCGCTTGTTTCTGTAGTTGGCTGGGAAGGACAACTTGGTCCCCTCTCAGTAGGATGCTATCTACCACCGAAAGTTCGCTTCTGACCTCATAGTATGGATGAAGTTCTTTAGGAAGTTGCTTCCTTGCGGGCCAACTATTTATCGTATATTCCATGACTTGTCTCAGAGCTGTGTTACAGGTCATGGCCTGTTGTACTTCAAGCTTGGATATCATGGCCTCAACCTGGACGACTACTTCCTCCTCAAAAGCAAAGGAGGGTTCAGAAGTGTCAAGGGGGTTGCGAGAGAGGGCATCTGCTATCTTATTCTGCTCGCCTTTGCGGTACTGGACGGTGAATGTGTAGTTGAGAAGACAAGCTGTCCACCTACCTATTCTCAGTGGTTTCCTCCCAGAGCCCTTTTCAGACAAAAGAGTAGCCAGTGCCTGGTGGTCCGTCAAAAGTGTGAACTTTCTTCCCCAGAGGTAGACATGCCACTTTTCGCAAGCCCATAAACAAGCCAAAGCTTCCTTTTCGCCAGTGGAGTACCTGCGTTCAGCTGGAGAAAGAGAACGAGAAGCAAACTGAATAGTTCGAGTGTTTTCTCCATCGGTCTGTTGCAAAACAGCACCAAGCCCGTAATCCGAGGCATCTGTGGACACCACAATAGGAAGAGTTGGGTCAAACAGTGATAAAATGGGCGCATCACGGAGGTACTTTTTTACCTGCTGAAAACTATTTTCAGCAGCCACATCCCAGTTGAATGGGACATCTTTACGCAGCAACTGACGAAGTGGCTCCACTACGTGGGCCATGTGTGGCACAAACTTGGAATAATATTCCGTCAACCCAAGAAAAGAGCGCAGTTGGGTAGGATTGGAAGGGCGGCTAAAGGTCTCAACCTGCTGAACGTTCTTCTCAAGGGGGGATATGCCCTGAGCGGAAATCTTGTGTCCTATGAATGACAGTTCTTGGACATCAAAGACGCACTTGTCATTTAGCTTTAACCCTGAGGAAGCAATCCGAGTGAGAACTTTTCCCAGATTGTCATCATGTTCCTTTTGCGTGCTACCGAAAACAATGATGTCGTCAATGTAAAATTTGACACCAGAACAGCCCGACAGAATTTGGTGCATGAGTTGTTGAAACGCAGAAGGAGCGGAAGCGAGCCCAAAACACACTCGCTTAAAACGGAAAAGGCCCTCATGCGTTACAAAGGTCGTCAAGTTGCGACTGTCCTCATGTAGTGTTACCTGGTGATAGGCTGAGGCGAGATCTAGCTTTGAAAACCATTTAGCACCCTGAAGAGACTGCAGCAGGTCTTCTGCATGAGGCAACGGGAAGCTATCAACAATGATGGCCTGATTAGGTGCGCGCAGATCCACACACATTCGAATGGCTCCGTTCTGTTTGCGAACAACAACAATGGGAGACACCCATTCTGACGCCGAGACGCGCTCTATGACGTCTTGTCGTAATAAGTTCGCTATTTCCTGTTTGACTGGTTCGCGCAATGTGAGAGGCAGCCGCCTGAGCTTTAAGCGTTGTGGTGAGACTTCAGGACGTACCCTGACCTGATGGGTGACACCATGTATGAGGCCAAGGCCGGGAGTAAACAAGTGTTCAAAATGATTGAATCTGTTTGGTAGGTGGCCCACCGTACCTGATGTGATGTTTTGCGATGTGTTAGATGGCACTCGTGGCAACTCACGGGGAGGCGAGGCCGGTGCGCCCGCAGAAAACTCGGGATTCACTGGAATTGGCTGTGTGCTGGTGCCGCAGCATTGAAGGCTGTCGCCTGCAAGAATCATATTAAGTTTGTGGGTTGCATCAATACCAAGAAGAGATCGTCCATTGCTTACAACGTAGAACAGTATCTCAGTAGTGCAATTTCGGAACGTTATCAGAGCTTGAAAACACCCGAGAAGTGGAACGATAGTCCCTGAATAATCTTTCAGTTTTTTAGGTGGAGCTACCAGTCTGCAATCAGAACCTGACGGTTGGACAAAATAACGCGTAAACAATTCTTTAGACAGAATGGAAACTGACGAGCCAGTGTCTACAAATAAAGATAAAGGCTTTCCATTCACCTCAACATCGGCGTAAAATCCCGGTGTGCGGAGGTCCGGTTGGGTGTCTGACAGGGTCATAGACTCGGCGTGATCCGAATGCCTAGGCCTGGAGAAACTGGAGGCTGGCTGATGCCATGCTGGTGGTGACCGCGCGAAGGGTCTGCTGCGACACACAGTGGCAAAATGTCCCCTCTTGGAACACTGGTAGCAAACCTTGCCGCGCGCGGGGCAGTTCTGAGTAGGAGCATGCTGATAGCCACAGTTGGGGCAGCCAGTTGCAGACTGGGGTGGCCGGTTG
Source organism: Rhipicephalus sanguineus (assembly GCF_013339695.2). Classification (NCBI taxonomy): domain Eukaryota; kingdom Metazoa; phylum Arthropoda; class Arachnida; order Ixodida; family Ixodidae; genus Rhipicephalus; species Rhipicephalus sanguineus. The sequence continues at coordinate 17,424,740 of NC_051181.1, forward strand.
TAATGCTGACACGTCGACGAAGGTGCAGCGAGTTGCCAAGGGCGAGGCTCGGTAGAAGGTGTGACAACCCGCGGCAAAGGACGGCGCTGCGCCGAACTTTGATGTGGCGCTGTGTTTAGCTGTACAAGCGCTTCAGGCTCGTATTCTTTGAGGCGACGCTGGACAAGGTCGGCATCGTTGATGATCTTCACGACCTTCTCAAACGTAAGCGTGGCCTCCTCAACAAGCAACCGTTCCCGTAGTCGCGTAGAAGTTAATCCAATGAGTAATTGTTCGAGCAGCATCTGGTCCTTCAGTTCACCGAAGTCGCACTGGTTAGCTGTATCTTGCAATTCGAAGAGAAAATCCTGGGGTGGAGACTCGCCTTGCGTGAGGTTCCGAAACGAGAGTCTGGCTGTGGCTACTGCCTCTGGAGGGCTGAACTTGGCCGTTAGCGTTTGCACTAATGAGGAGTAGGCGTCTTTGGTTGATCCCGGCGTTTCCGATGCCGCGGCGAGTGCAACCCGTGCCTGCCTCTGACCTTCGGCTCCAAGCAGTGTTTTCAGCAGTGCGGCTTTGCGTTCCGCGGAAAAACATTCGCCGTCAGCGGCAAGCAAATAAGTTTCAAAATCTTCAAGCCACCGCGTCCACGGTACTGTTGGTGTTCCCGGATGGTTCCAAAACCCGGGCGGCTTTCCTATCAAGTCGGCCATATCGCAGCTGTGTGGCGTTATGTTATCACCTGGCGTTTCGCTGACCTTCCTGGGGGCGGTGGCTCGCTATCTGCGGCGCGATAAGCGGCGATGCGCTAAGAGCGAGGGCTGCCGAAGAGCGAGGGCGCGATGCAAGCGGACCGAAAGGGTATCGCCGCATCTGGTGTTGCCGATGATTTGCTTCATGGCTGCTGGTTGCCGTTGGCGAGCGGCGGAGGGTGGAAGGCTTTCAAAACGCATGTCGACTGCGCCATTGTAGTGTTTGCGATGGAAAGGCACCGAGCACCTGTGGTGCTCCGAAAAGGAATGACACACACACAGTTCCACACCACGCCCAACTTACCCTCGGCTGTAGCGAGGGTGTTTATATATATCAAATGGCGGCGCCCCCTGGCGCCATACAACAGAACAAAGCATATTACAATATACAACAATGGTATCTAAGATACATGTATCTTCGATACTGCCCAGCACTGTATAATACTGCTATTGGCCGCGAGATCGAGCAGAGTCGCAACCTGGCGGCTCCTGACTGAACCGCACCTAGTGTGGATTGCTCCAAGCGTCGTCTGCTAGCCACGTTGTGTTTGCATGTGCGCGTACGTCATGCAGGACCTCAAAAGGCGGTTTGTTCCGTGCGTTAGTGCAACTTTAACCGCTCATACGTAAGCCTAACATGATGTAAAGAAGCATTTGGCCTTGATCGGCTGTATATGTACTGTAACAAGATCAGTGAGTGCATTTGTCGGGACTGCTGTGTGTGGTCTTCGTACCCTCTGTTCACGAGAGTCATATCAGTGTAGGTGCCGCTCTGTGGTTCAAGGGCATTGCAAAGTGCACTTGGCGTTGTCCTAAAGCATTAAATCTCTTGTGAATATAGCCTTTTATTGGCTCGGTGGTAAAAAAAAAAGGCTGTCATGCACTTGCGCATTGTGGTTAGATGTATAACTTCGGGACTGTCGTTTACAGGTTACGCGACAAGCTTGAGTTGTGTATAGTCCTGGTCCCACTACGCAGAAATATTTCTGTCAAGTCACGTCCGACACTTCGGTACTTAAATTGTCCCCTAAAAAGAACAGAAAATAGAATAACACGGAAATCGCAAAACTTAGTCGCTTTGTGGCGAAATTTATATGTACCCGTGTACTTAGATTAAGGTACGCGTTAAAGAGACCTGATGGTCAAAATTAATATAAATGGCGTACTTTACATTTATGTCATAGTAATTTGATTGGAAGCCACATCTTTTTTTTTCTTTACATTATCTTGAGCGTTTGTGTTGTGTTGTAATAGATTGGCGGAAAGCCGCGGACATTATTCGCGTGAAAAAATGTACTTTGGTCCTGTGAAATAACTGGGCCTTTGTTCCATTACTGTCGTGCAAGTGATCAATCGAAGAAAGTTTCGTGCTGTACAGTTACCTTTGTGTACCGTTACTGGAATAAAAACAAGCGTGTGCGTGTTAAACGCTTCTGTAGCGCTAAAGCGCTGTCAGCCACATAGCTTTCCTCAGTAAAGCTATCAACTGTCCTACATTGGAGAACAGAATAAGAAATGCGGATGAATATTTGAACACGCCGTGTACAAAGTGCTATTTGAACTCATCGTGCAGGAATATGGGCTTTCTTTTTGTTGCGGGGTATCCAGATCAACAAGAAGTAAATACTTAATTCAGTCGCTCTACAGCAGTGCATAGTAGATAGAACAGAAGTTGAACATGTACAAATAAAACAAGAAAACGTCATCCATTGCGAAAACACCGACTGTTGCCGAAGGTGAGCAACCCGTTCGTTAGCCGAATGCGCTTCTCTCACAAGTAATAGTAATGTTCGGCGCGCTTCGTGCATTATTTAGGGAATGAAGAGCACACGTACTACCAGAAAGCTGCAGTAAACGCAATTTGTTTGCCGGAAATCGGATGAAATCGCTCACAACGAAGCGCTGTTTTGTGCGTCTGTATACGCGCCGACAACCGCCTATCCACACTAGAGCGGCGATGGTGCTGCCACCTCTAGCCCAATCTCGCGGCGAATAGTGCGGCAGGCAGGTGTCGAAACCTCGGAGAGCACTAGCAGAACATGTCCATGGCTGAGGGCAGCTATGCACTGCGGTGAGTATAGCGGTGCCCCACATTTTGAAATGGGATCGGTAAACGGGTTGACCCCTTCGGCCAAGATTGAAAGGCTGGGTTGTGTCAGCTGGCCCTCGATTGCCTTCTCAACAAAGGAAGTGCATTTCTTGGACAAGATGTCACCACTTTGAAATTTCGGTGAGCAGTGGTTGTATGTTACCAAGTGTTATCAGCCCTTTTTTTCTTTTTATCCATCCACCTTGTACTCCTTCACAGTCCTTGTACGGGGCCAACGATTGCATTACAGTGGAACCCACTTATAACGATCCCAGATATAACAATCTATCGGTTATAACGACCATACTTCAGTGCACTTACGTTTTTCCTATGCTACCAGTTGAAATTGCGTCCACATATAGCAAACACTTTTCAAAGCCTCCTGCTTTTAAAATGAACACTTCAGACACGGTCGCGGTAAAAATGTAGTGCATACGAAGTGAAAAAAAGTTAAAACAGGCCTTCAAGCATGAGGGCCATGTGCCCCGCTCCAGTTTAATCGCGATGAAGATACCCTAGATCGGCGAGCACCGCATGCTGATTTCGGGCGCTGCGAGCGAGGTCGCTCACTTTCCTGGCATTTCTTCGGTGGCAGAATGGCAGTGACGAATAAAAAAAATGTCACAGTTTTACCACGCAGGCGAAGCATTGAATGCGATAGCAACAAATTGTAGTGTTATACAAAGTGAGGCTGGCAGCTAACTGTTTTGTATCCGATCTCGCGTAACTACAAACGCTGGTGTAAGAAAATACGGCTGCTCCAGGGAGAGATGCTCTTCGCATAGTCACTTCACGTTGAGAGTGCAGCACGTAGAAGGGTATACACAATTTTATTTTCGATTCATGGGCGCCGCCATCTTGGGCTGATAAACGATTGTTTTGCCGGTTTTCTATGTCGTAATATGAAATGATCATGGCCATGAAATGTTGAATGTACCGGCCCAAGCGTTTTCGTGCATGCTAGTCCACCGTAGCACTGTTTGTTTATTTGATACGGACACAAAACTGCAACGCTATCAGTCCAAGATGGCGGCGCTTGAGCGCGTCCGGTAAGTGGTGTATACGAGCCGCCCGCTGTGATGGCTGTCGAGATAACGCGCGCGCCAGTGACTGCGACCGCGCCTTTAGATTCAAAGTTCAAAGTTGCTGCTCGCGCGATGACGCTCCCCCGCATACCACGTCTTTGCGGCATATAAGGCTCGTTAAAGACAGGCGGGTTGTTTCCTGTCTGCTTTGACGGCAGGCCTCCCGAGCAGGGTGATGTTATCGCATGCATCCTCCGAGCGACGGAAATAGGCCGGCTTGTTTGATCTCTGCTTCGGCCGCGTTTGTCGCCCCGGCTCGCGCGCTTTTACCCGCGGTAGAACGTACGATGCGCGGGGGGATCTTATCAATTTCTACTTCATACGGGAGGGACATGAAGGCGACAGCGACGGCAAAAACCCATCGAGACTGACCATATACTTGCTATCGCAATAAAAGAAAGAAATAACAGGCAGCATGAAGCCTTGTGGTCGGCTTTCGCACGGCAACCTTTTCTGGCGCCGTTCTCTGTAGCTACGATCGCCTACGAGGAACCTATGCCTTGGAATGCAAGAAGCCATAAAATGCAATAAGCAAAGACGGCGATAACTTTTCGGCACCTAAAAGTTCACTGCGCCAACGCCACAATGTGCCGCAAAATTTCTTTCGTCTTTTCAGTCACGGCAGAGACCGGCCAATCAATGATTACGACTTCCGTGCGATTACGGCGATGCCTTCATGGAGAAGCATCAGAGGAAAGCAAAGGCGATGTGGCGGCCGGCGATGAACGTGCCATTATGACTTATCACCGAAAACCTTATCCCAGTCATCTGCAGCTGTCGGCTCGGCTGCACGTGTGGCGTACACTGTTCAGATTGACAGCGGTACTAGCAGTACAAGTGCGCGATGCTGCCTTGCGAGATAAAGTGCGCGTCGCTTTGTTGAAAGGAAAGTAGCTTGCTGGTGTTGAGCGGCACGGGCACGGAGAAACGTCGATGCACTTACAGCGAGAGTGTACTGCATGTTTATTAGGCGACAACACAATGCGCCCCGCGCCTGTCGTGCAGGACAGTCAGAGCATCGCGGAGACGTAGAGTGCGTGTTGCTTGCAAAATGCTTGTCTTCGCCACGTTGAACGAACAGGCTACTCGCCGCACCCGTGCACTGTAAAAGTGAAGCGAGCACAAAGCGCGCGCATTTGTGCGTAATACAGCAAGCGGTCCGGCAATGATGGCGTGAGCTGAGTAGGTGACGCGCTGCACGCAACTAGCCAGGGATGATCGGCTCCACGTGGCGGTGCCACGGTTCAGTGAAACGGTGTCGGTTCACTTCAAAGGCAGTTTAATTCACTCGTGCACGTGGCGGGTGTCGCTTCACAAGGTGAAAAGGCCTAACTTCTCACCGGTGGGGTTTCAATAAAAATGCGCCAAAAAAAAAAAAGGCTGCTTGGTTGCTAGTGCACGTTTTTAAAGGGCCCCAAACCACCCAGCGGTCGAAATTTAGTTGAGGTGAGGAAGTTGTGCTCGAGTTTACAACGAACACGTAGCCGTGAGAATTTTTCAAAACGGTGCCGTAATAGCGGAGTTACACGCGTTTGATGATCAAAACGAGACAATCGCTTCTTTCCCTCTTTCCTACGCTACCCTCTTCCAAAACCGCTTTGCCCTCCTCAGTTGAGTGCCCCTCCTCATCTCGCGTGGCATACGTCACCGCTGACGCGCTGTTCGAGACAGCGTCTACTTCCGGTTGCCGCGACTCCAACGCTCCAGCTCGCCGTCAACTCTGTGTGGTATCTGGGTGCACTGTTCGTTGACTAACCGCTGTTGCTGCCGTGCCGGCCCGTGCCCCTACGAATCGTGCCGGTATGGACCCTGTGTTGCGTGCACGCCTTCAAAGGATCGCCAACGTGATGGACCCGTACGGGGGCACGCCGTGCCAGACCACCTCGGCTCGAGATGAGGAGCCGAGCTCGAGTTCACGGAGCTCATCAAACCGCAAGGCGTGGATATGTAATTACGCTAGCGACTTGGCGGTTGCGTTAAGGCCCGCTCACGATAGCGGCACGGCAGCTCGCCGTTTGACGTTCTCAGGCTGCCGTGCGCAAGCGATTTCGTTCGCGCACGTCAGCCGTTCTTTGCCGTTCGCAGAATAGGTCCGAGACCCATTTTCGTACCGTTCTCCGTCTGCCACAGAGCGACATGGCCAATCAGTGACAGAGGAGCGGTTACCATGACTACGGTGCGCCGCGTCGTCTGCTTTCGGCTCTCCGCGTCGTGTGTGTCTGTCGCGGGACGCTTCGAGCTGCTTGCTTTTTTTTTTCCGCGCTTTTCACGCTGAAAGTGTGGATGTCGTCTGTGTCGTTGCCAGGCATGGTTCCAGCAGTCAATAAAGCGTTTTAGTCTGTCCGGCATTAAAGAAAGCGTCGCGTAAAACCAAATAAAATGTCCCCAAGCTGGCGCCAGGTCAAGTGGCGCCAGCTATGGAGGATTAGAAACAACTAACAAACGCGTAATCTATGTCCTCCGAGCATTCGGAAGCGCCCTTCTCGACTCGCTAAGCCTACAGCATCGATTATTTGAGTATGGCTCTCTAAAACGGGGCTGAATCGGTACGAATACTTTGCTGTCGAAGCTTAAGGACATGAATCTAAAGCAAATGGAAGCATCAGTTCGGAGCTTACACGCTACAGAGCGCACTGCGGCCACTTGATAGATTCGAGGTGGACGACAACCGCTTTTGGCACTGCGGCCATGTTTTTCGGAGGCTTGCCGGTGTAGCTTGCCGTGCAAGTTGGGCAGCTGTAGCGCGTGCGGCGACGGCCGACGTTCTGCAGCACCGCGCCGTTGCAGCAGGCTTGCCGCTAGCGTGAGGGGGCCCAACGGGCCGCAGATGTCGATTCGCAAGCGGCAACACGACCAAGAATAGCAAGGTGCGCGCGAACAGCTGTTTGCAGAGTAACCGGAAGTCGTCGATTGTCGTTCGGCCACCAATTGCAAGCATCGAAAGTGATAACGTCATCGAGTTTCACTGGTGATGTCACACATGTCAGTGGCGGGAATGGCAGGGACCGGAAAGGAGAAGCTATTGTTTTTTCGAAATTGTGGCGCGCCCGCGACCTGTAGCGCTGCGGCGTGTGGCATCGTTGATCGCGACGGCATCTCTTGACGGGCACAAGAGATGCCGTCGTGATCAACGATGCCACGGCAGGAAACGTGCGCGGAACCACCGAGACGTCAGCATCAGAGTCCACTTTGAGGATGTGAGGGTGCTCATTGACACCAACGTTTTTAGATTACTTCAGTTGGCAAAGACCGCGGCCTTCCAGTGGCGCGGGGCGGCTTGCCGTGATCGCCAACCAGGCGGGGGCGCTGCGGTCGCATTAGGATTGGTCTCGGCGCGTCATCTGCTACTGCGCTGCTGATTGAAAGGGGCCAACAAGCAACTACCACAGAAGTTAACTCGATGTGGTAGTCGCTTTCATTTCACTTAGGTTGAGTGAAATGCGCGTTTTAGTTGTATCTCAGCATTATAACAAGAAACAGCATGTAAGACAGGGCAAGAAAAAAAAAAGTTAAAGATAAGACAAACACTGCACAGTGCGCTTACCTTCATTCTGTTTCCCGTTGTAACCGGCTTTAATTTTTCGCCCGTATATGCGCAAATCATCCCAGGCTACCGTAATGCTCAATCATTCCAACCTCACCTGAACACGTATTACACCAGCTGCTGAAAACCGTACCAAATCAAAAACCAGCAAGGAAGCCAGAAAAACACGTCTTGTCATTTTCATTCGATTTCGTGAAACAGAATGCAACAGGTACATTATCTGCAGTGACGTACAGTAGAACCCCACTGTTACGTTCCTCACTGCTGCGTTTTCCCGGCTGTTACGTCGTTTTCCGCCGGTCCCGGCATAGCTCCCATAGGATACAATGTATTGGGAACCCCACTGTTACGTCGTAACTGTCGGACCGTTCCCGTATGATACGTCGCGAAGTGCGCTTGGAGCCGACCGAGTGACTACCGAAGAAAGCGGTCATTGGTGTGTTTTCACGCAGCTTGGCCTGGTTTGACCGTAACATTAGCCGCATGAGAGGTGCAAGCAACAGGATCTTTCGATGAATGCAAACAAATGCATCGCCTTCGAGATTCGTACTGCAAAGATGGCGTCTATGATGTGTTGCTCGCGAAAGCAAGGCCTTCGTACAGCGCCCCTTGCGGCAACGGTGCACTTTGGGGACCGGTTTCCAAGGCCGCTTTCCACACCTCCCCATTCTAGCCACCCTACCTGCGCTGCTATCGCCGCCATTCTGTCGAATGCGTCTGCGGTAAAGCGTTTCGCGCGTGCGTTCATTTTAATTTTGAGACTTGCTTTATTTTATGCTCTGCTGTCTCAAAAGATCTGAGTTAAATGGTGCCAACGGTGCCCTCACAGCCAGCGCCGAAGGCCGCGCCGACGACAACGAAACGCGGTAGATACTGTCAACTGCCGATTTTCCGGACATGCTCGAAAATTCGGACGCTTTCGCGGCACCGTGAGCAGCCCCATAGACGTCAATGGTCAAGAACGTTGGAAATTTCGGACGCTATAACTCTTCAGCGTCCGATTTTTCGGACTTTCTGTCCAAATTGCAGGTCCGAAAGGCAATAATTGAAGCCCCCGCCTCTGCCGCGTCTATCATCACGTAGGTTCGAACCAGCGCTTTCGCGAGTCGACCTGTTTGCGACAGTAGCAGAGTCCGAAAGTCAGCTTTGTCGCGATGCCGAAGTGTCACGGGGTGAAGCGGATTGGAAATTCAAAGGGGCCGCTATCACGGCGCCGTGCGGCGATGTCTTGCGGATAAGCAGTGGAAATGCACGGAGGCGTGATGGCGGCAGGTGGCAAACGCGCCAGCACGGCTCAATCGCTGACAAGCCTTACGATAAGCATCTTCAGTCAACCGCTCAATAGTGCATGTGGCCTGGTGCAGTTGCATGCGTAGTGCACGCATTTAATAGGCGAGAACCCAAACGCGCCGCGCCGCCATTCATGCTGCCTCTTTGTGCAACCGCTAAATGCGCCGCACAGACGCGTTGCCTTCACGAACGAAACCAGCTCGCCATCGTACAGCGATCACATCACACTGGCACAGATACAGGCGGACTTGGTTGCACGTAAGCGGAAGTGCGGGCAGCAACGCATTGACAACTTCTTTCGGCCACAAGGACCCTGAAGGGTCAATAAAAGTTTTTTTTTTTTTTCTGACGCATTCGTTTTCTCGGACATTCGATAATTCGGACTTATTTACGTTCCCCGTAGAGTCCGAATTATCGGTCGTCGACTGTACTTACTCCCTCCAGTTGCTTCCCTGGCTCAACTCGTGCGGTGAAAGGGCTCCAATTCTTAATTATTTTTACTTGCCTTCATTCACTGACCAAAGAAGGAAAACAAATCACTATTCCAGTGCGTTCCTCCCTCTATACGCCTACAAATGCTGTGTACCTATAGCATGCACCCATTTTAATACGTATTGACGTTCTTTTACAGCAAAGCTGTATATGAGTAAATTTTCCACGTGAATTTTCGGCAATGTATATATTTTCATGTATTCATGTACCCACTCGCACGGGCCGTGAAGGGCCTGCAGTATACTTAAAGGGGCCATGACATGGTTGCCCAAAGATTTGTCGTTTTCAGCGAAAATTAGAAGTAGTGGGTCTATTATGCCTATACAAATTTCAAAAGTGGGCCGTAAAAGAATATTTCAGTGCAGAACAAGCCCTAGAATTCGCCGGCTGTAAACTCCGCCCATTGCCGGCGACCGCCATTTTGTCATGACGCGTGTGACGTCATGTGCAGCACGGAACGGAGCCGTCGTCTTCTACCAAAGTTTGAGCCGCTGAAAATCTTGTGGTTTCAGTGCCAAGCTGAAGAAAGCTAAAATATCTCGATATCACGTGCAGCTGACCACGGAACAATATCGTTCGCCGCAATGCAGATGCTTGCACAGCTAGCTGCTTGTTACGTCACGGCTCGCGAGTGCACCAGTGTTGCCTGACTCTCGGGCCGCTCGCGCGTTTATAAAAATATTCTATTATAAATTAAGTGCTAGACCAAATGTGCTAAAATTTCGCCAGCTTATTTGTGAATGCACAAGGATTAATCCACATAACACAGATTATGGTCGAAAATTGGGTGTCATGGCCCCTTTAAAAAAAAACAGAGAAAAAAAATATGGAATACACTCTTATCTGACATCGTCCTAACCGACCTTTCTTTCTGGGATTACTTCTCATGTGTTGTCCGGTTTTGAAACCTCTTAAGTACAATAAATAAATAAATACTAAACAGTGTTGTACACGTTCCTCTAAAACAGGAACGAAAGTTCGTTCCTCGTTCCTTCCCAATCTTGGAACGAGTTCCCGTTACAAGTTACTTTAATGCGAAAGGAACTCGTTCCAGTTACATTTCGAAAATTGAAACGTGTCGTTACATTAACGTTACATTTGAATTTTTAATCAAGATATAGTGCCGGATAACCCTGAGGCGAGATAAAGTGAGCAATTTAAAGCTAACATTGAGCTACATATATTTTACGAATTTGACATCGCCGGCAGTAGGTTATATGTAGATAAAATGAATCTAAAGAAACGCTCCTAGACGAATTTTTTTATAGACCACCGGTCATACTGCACACATATGTCTAACTGCAACTTTCGTGCTCGTCCCCTACAAGTGCTACACATGGGGCACTTTGCACGTGAGCCTTCAAATGCGCCGTCAGAATACTACGGTTCAGATATTCAAATAGAAATTCCCACACATGCACCAACATAAAGAAGCTTCTTGCACAGGAAACCACATCGAAAGGAGCAATGCATGCTCGTTTAATGAGTGCTGATTCAATATCGCAGTGTGAGTAGAAAATAATGTCCAGGACACATACTCGCAACTTAGTAAAGTCCCTTGTTCGCACTCAGCAAGAATTGCATCTCGACATTGCTTTCCGACTGAGGAACCTGCTTTTTCGTTAGCACATCGTTGGCAATGTTGAACAGCCGTTCCAACAAGTGCGTGAGGGTACTGCTGTGTTGTACACAAATAGGGGCAAGTCAACCGTGGTGATAGGGGCAAGGGCAGGCTCAGCGGGCGCAACGAGAATGTAGCGCTGGATGTACGCGTATTGTTTGTTGCATGACAGACGTTATCGATGCGGCAGCTGTCGAACTGAACTATAATTAAACTTATAGACTGATAGACGCGGACGATAATTCGCATATTCAAGGGATGCCTGCCCAAACGAAACGATCGAAGACACCAGCACCCGCGTCCTCTGCGTTTCGGTCCTCTTCCCCGCTATCCACGCAACCGGGTGTCAAAAGACAGACTGGTCGATAGCTGCCGGCGGCATGTACGAGATACAAAGGGACGATAGAGCCAGCCGATAAAGACCACGCGACGTGTGAAACGTTCCCAGGAACTGGGCCGAAGCTTCCCACTCGGCAGCTCACTGATTTTCTGCGGTCCCTGGCGTTGTGATTGGCTCCTCTGTCCCGTGCACGTCAAACACCAGATTAGCAAAGATTATTCGCGCCGTTCGAAAGCTCCGCGGAACCACACGTAGGCGCCTTAACTGCGGTAAGTCGGCTCCCCCACTTTTCCCTTTGCCGACAAGGCCACGGGGACGCGCAGCAGAACGAGCCGAATACGCAGCCCCCCCCACCCCCACACACACACACAAAATCTACTTTCGAGTTGGCCGAACAAAAAGGTTACCAAGGTAAAAAAAATGGCCGCGTTTCTGCGTGCTTCGCTGCAAATCTCGTCTAAAGACGATAGAAGAGGCGCTGCGTGAGATATGGACGCCATCTGGCAATGCTTCGGGAAACATGAGTGCTGTGTTGCGGGCTGGTAGTCCTGGCGCAGCAGCAGGCGAAGACCGGCGGTGACCAACGTGACCGGCGGGGACGCCAGCCAGCCCGAACACGCGGTTTGGCGCGAAGCGCTGAAGCAGAAGAAACGTCCGCACACACCGACTACTCTCCACACACACTTTTATTTACACGTCGCCTGGGTAAAACAGGAATGCCAGAGCGGCGCCCCATGGCATTCGTACAGTTCAATACAGAACCGAAACCGAAACACAACAATGAGCTCGTGCAGAGGGCACGGAGGAAGGCAAGTTTCAGCGCAGCTTAAGAAACTAGGGTCTTTAGAATTGCGTACGTATGCATTTTCTATTAAAGGAACACACCACCTAATATTTACCTAGTGATGTTGCGCCTCAGATATGCGTAATGTTTGCTTTTTGATCGACAATGTACACAAGTATGAACCTAGTCAGCCGTTCAAGATGGCTGGCCCTTGGGCAAGTGGTTCAACTTTGGCCGAGTGGCTCAATCGAGTGACGTGCCGATAAATAGAAAGACAGGCAGACCAAAATTTCTCCGTTTAAGTATCCGAAGACTATCGTCTTTAAAAATTGCGTGCCCTTTCCTGGCGGTTCAATGCGGTTACAAGGCAAGCATTACAATGCGGTTCGATGATTCTCGAGTCGAATGTCTAGTAAAAGTTCTCCAAGGTGTGTCTACACTCCAGAACGGCCCGTGATTGCTGTCAGACTGGCTCAGACAAAAGAAAAAAAAAATCAGCTGTTCCTTCCGCGCGTGGTCGGGCTTGAACACCGTGGTCTTGACATCGCGCGCTTCCCTGCACCCCCGGCGGGCATAGTCAAGTGAGAGGCGAGCTTTAGATTCTTGCGCCTCACACGGTCGCCCAACCGACCTGTTTTGCATGATGTGCTGCATGCGTGCGCCTGTTTAATTGCCGAGGAACGTTTACAGAAGGAACGCCGTTCCCTCTGCCGTTCCTGCGTAAACGTAACGAGTTACCGTTACAGTTCCACCGTCCTCAATGGAACGGTCGCGTTCCTCCGTTCCTCCGAAAAGGAACTAGTTCCTGGAACGTCGTTCCTTGGAACGCCGTTCCGTACAACACTGATACTAAACATATGAATACGAGAAAGTGAACATCAATTTGTGTAGATTCATTCTAAGAATGGCTGTTTCAGATTCGAGACTTATTCAAAAAGTATACCATGTTCAACTCTATTCGCTTCTGTCACTATTCTATTGGTCCTCAAAAATCACTATTCGCACATCCCTAATACAATCGGAAAGCTGCTAATGATGACGGAACTGTACGGGCCGGAAGCCTTCACATTAGCTTTAATTTATTTTTTGCTGATGCGACCTTTAGACCTTAGGCTTTTGCAAGCGTCTTTAGCAGCAAAATGCATCCTGAACACTATGTACGAGGGAAGAACCTCTGCAGTAGTGGTGGTCCGCCTCGGTGGTGCTGTGGTTACGGTGCTCGGCTACTGACTTGAAAGTCGCGGGTTCGATCCTAGCCGCGGCGGTCGCATTTCGATGGATGTGCTAGAGGACCGTGTACTAGCTGTGCGATGTCGGTGCACGTTAAACACCCGATGGTCTAAATTTCCGGAGGCAGTAAAACTGCATGCTTCATAATCATATCCATCGTGGTTTTGGCATGTAGATACCTCAGATATTATTGCAGCAGTGGTGTCCTTGTGAATGGGACAACCGACACTTGTCACATCACAGTCCCGAAGTGCGCCAAGAAGGGCTCAAAAAGTGTCGAAACAGACCCGGTTCCTTTGCAGCTCAACCGAAAACTTGGTTTCAATGCCTCTAAACATACAGAAAAGCTCCCATGAAGAAACGTCGCGGTACGGAAACTTCGCGGTATCTACTCAAATACGTATGCACGATCACTGCAAAGAGCTCATGCCTTGGTGGAACGCGTGAAACGTCAGAACATATGAGTGATTAACGAGCGAGCAAAAACCAACAATGCAGCAAAAGCACGCGGCTGAAACAAGCGTCGCCCTTCGTACTGCATCCTGCATCTCAACCGATCTCAACGCTACGCCAGCGCCACCTCTCACGACAGCGACAAAACCTGGCCACTTCTCGAAGCTAGTTTGCAAACTGAAAATAATCTAAAAACGTTGGTTGACACGCACCTCAACGTACCGCCTGTTGCGGGCCACCGCTGCGACGGGGTGAAGCTCCACGGATCCAAGGCACTTCCTTGAGTGACATAACGCTGCGAAATGGCCTCGCTTCTTGCAGTGGTTACAGACCACTTTGGCCGCTGGGCAGTCAGACCGTCGGTGAAACTTGTGACCGCATATTTGGCACTGCCCACTTAGGCCTAGGCCGCTTTTTGGAAGCCTCGCCAGCTCTGTTGCCCTTGTGCAAACCGTCGGGCCGGTCACGTGACGCAAAGTCAGCAAAGTGTACGTTTTCTGGCTGCCCAACTGTCCTCGAGAAGCCGCATGGCGAGGAACTTTTTGATCCCAGGAAACAGTCCCTGAAGCTTCTCGGCCCCTCCGCAGCACTGTTGTGGAGAGTCAGGCAAGTCAATGAGAGCCTCTGCGTCGTTGCGGGACAAGAGCTGCCCCTTCTCGGCTATCCCGCCATCGTTGCCCTTGGTGCCGTCAATTTTGTCAGCGTCACACCAGCTCTGCCGGACACGCCACCTCGGGAAGTCCCTGCAGCCCTTTTCGCCGGCCTGGGCAGGTTCCCGGAAAAGTACACGATCGGTATTAAGCTTGACGCGGTACCGTATTCTCTCAGCACATCCAGGCATATCCCAATACCCCTACGAGATGTAGTCAAAAAGGAGCTTGCAACATGGAGCAGGAGTGCGTGATCCGGCGCATCAACAAACCGAATGGACTGGTGTGCAGGCCTTGTCGTCGTCCCGAAGCCAGCAGGGGGTTACCGCCTTTGCGTAGATTTGACCGAACTCAACCAAGTTGTCCTGCGTGAATGCCACGTACTCCTGACCATCGACCAAACCCTTGGACTGCTCGGCAATGCCTGCGTTTTTTCGAAACTTCAGGCTTCCACCAAGTACACTTGGCCCGTGACTCCCAGTAGTATACGACCTTCATCACTCCATTTGGCAGATACTGCCGCCTCCCATTCGGCATAACGTCAGCCCCAGAATATTTCCAGTGTCCGATGTCTCGCCTGCTGGAAGGGTTGGCCGGTGGCATCAACCTCATGGACAACATTCTAAAAATACAGTTCTTGTGTGTGTGCGCGGAAAGACAAGGATGAAGGGAAGAAGGACACACACACTGGCGCTACTGACAACAAGAAAACGTTTATTTTCAATCACCAAGCCTACTTATATACCTATTTATAAGGGGTATATAACGGGTATATAAGTAGGCTTGGTGATTGAAAATAAACGTTTTTTGCTGTCAGTAGCGCCAGTGTGTGTGTCCTTCTTCCCTTCGTCCTTGTCTTTTCGCGCCCACATCCAAGAACCATGACAGACCAACAAGCCCGCATCGCTACCCTCGTCTAAAAAGGACAGGGCGTGCAAACACAGACACAAGAAAGAAGTCGGGACACCACACGCCCTGTCTTTTTAGAATGAATACTTACCTCAGCTCTCTGTTATTTTAATGTACAACATCCTTGTGTTTTGCCACACCACAGAAGAGCATGACCAACGCCTCCAAGCAATCCTCAGTTGCCTTCAACAAGCCGGGGTCACCCTTAGCGCTGCCAAGTGCAATTTCGGCAGATCCAGTGTACGATTCCTTGATGGCGGCGGCGGTGCCATTGGCATCGTTCCTAATTCAAACAAGGTGGCAGCTATTCAGCACATGCTAGCTCGGACATTCCTGGTGTCCAATGTTTTCTTGGTATGCTCAACCACGTGGGTCGCTTCCTTCCGGGTCTCTCACAGACGACTGAGCCGATCCAGAGTCTCCCAAACAAGACTGCAGCCTGGATGGGGGGACCAGCGCAAGCCTCAGCATTTGACAAGCTCTAGACCATGCTGTCCTCAGACATCTGACTCGCACGGTACAACCCTGCACTCCTGACGACAGTCTCCGCAGATGCCAGTTCCTTCAGGCTGGGTGCAGTGCTTCTTCAAGACCAGCTTTTAGGGGTAGCGCCGAACAATAGCATACACCTTTTATGCCCTAACAGAAATAACAATGGTACAGCCGGATCGAACACGAGGCACTGGCTGCCACCTGGGCCATTAACCGGTTGAAGAGTTTCTTCGCTGCCTTCGTTTCACCCTGGAGACCCACTATAAGCTATTGGTCAAGCTCCTAGGAACCGCGGACCTCGACCTCATGCCACCCCAGATGCAGCGCTTTCACATCCACGTCCTCCAGTACCAGTTCGACGTCAAGTATGTGCCTGGGAAACAGTTCGCTACCGCAGATGCACTCTTGCGGGACCCTTGCGGGCCCAGCTGCCGACGACTCCAGACGTCGACAAGGTAGAGCTTTGCGTCCAAGAAGCGCTCCACGCTATCCCTCCCACGTTTGCGCTCTTCCTCGGCAGCTTCCATACTCACCAGGCTGCAGATTGGGAGTGCGCTCAGCTCGGGCCGTACTGCAAGCAAAGGTAGCCTCGGAAGGAGAGTGTGCCGGTCAGCGTGGCTCAGGTTGGGCTCATCGTGCTGAACTCACTATTGATGACAGCCTTCTCCTCCGTGGGGGACGCCTACTGGTGCCCACTTCTCTGCGGTTGCACATCCTGTCCCTCATCCACGATGGCCACCTTGGAGTGAACCGTGGCCGGGGGGCTGTCTGGTGGCTGACCAGATAAGGACCATGGTGGAGAAATGCCCGAACTGCGCCACCACGCGAGTCCAGCGAGCAGAGCCACTGCTTCCTACAGTGAGCCTATAGCCACCCCTGGGAGCGAGTCAGGGTGGACGGTTTTCATCACAAAGGAGCAGACTACCTTCTCCTCGTCGATTACTACTCAAGGTACCCAGAAGTGCTGTCTCTCCGCACGACGATGTCCACAGCGGTGATCTCTATTATCAAAAGCGTCTTCGCAAGGCATGGTATCCCAGAGACTCACGTCAGCGACAATGGTCCTCAGTTTTCATCAGCAGAGTTCCACGTCTTCTCCCAGGCTTCTCCCACATCACCAGCAGTCCCAGGTGTGCGATGTCGAGCAGATGGTGCGGACTGTCAAGGAATTTCAAAAAGTCTCCAGACTGGCCCTTCACCTTCTTGTCATACCATAACAGACCTGATGTGACCGGGTACAGCCCCACTCAGCTGCTCATGGGGTGCAGCCACAGGACTGGCCTTCTGGTGCCAACAGCCATGTTGCTTCCAGGAGCCCCTCGTGCTGCCGACTTCCACAGGTGCGGCACTCCCCAGTGACGTCGCCAGCATCAAGATTTTGACCAATGGCATGCAGCACAAGATTTGCGTCCCCTGGGGGAGGGGGAAAGAGTCTGGATTCGCGACGCAGGTTGTGCTGGCACAGTTCTTCTCCCAGCGCAGCGTCCACACCTACGTGGTCCAGACAGATGTGGGTGCTCTCGTCCGCAACCGGAACCATCTGGTACTGCAGCAGTCTCCGTCATTAGGTGGTTGTGACTTTGGCAGCTACAGTCCACTGCCACAAGGATCCCTTAGCCCGCCACAGACTCCAACTTACACAGAGCATGTATGCAGCTGTCCAACTCCCTGGGCATTTACTCCTCTACCAGCTGCATCGCCATCGGTTGCCCCGGCTACTTCCTCAAGACCGCCTGTATCGGTTGTGCGCACTCGGTCTGGACATTGCGTTAGGCCACCGGTGTGGCTAAACTTGTAGAGCGTGCCATGAGGCATTGGTCATAAGGTTACATACCCGAGAGCGAGGTGTTGCTTTCTTTTATTTTCCCAAAAGGGGGCATGGAATGTAGAGGGCGTGAATGCCAAATCCGTGCAGTAACTCTAGCCAAGTCGACTATTCGGCGCCCTCTTGGCTGTGTTTGAAATAAACTGGGTCACTTCTGCTGGGGACATGGAGCGTGCGTTTTGACTCCGTGGCCCTCAGGCTTCAGCCTGCATCCTCAGCCGCCTTGGCTTGAACCCGCACACCACAGATTACACTAGTCATCACCCACGACACTGCAAACAAAGGATATTTGTCGGACTGGCAAGACTTATAAGAAGGATCCGTAGCAACGACCGCGACTACGTTCACCACTTGAGCAACTTAAAGGAAAGATTAGTTGAAAGAAATTGCCTGCATGGCGCTCTGAATATGGCCTACAACGAAGCATGTAAATTAGATAGGAAATCACTAGATAGAAGAGCCCTTGTAGCACACCCCAACCAGCCGCTAGCATTTATAATAATAATAATAATAATAATAATAATAATAATAATAATAATAATAATAATAAGTTTATTTGCCATCTTTGTGAAATACAGATGGGGGGATTGTAGGAAAAAAGCTGTCCCCGGACAGCTTGACTAGCCTAGTATAACCAAATATACTCAAATGCACTCCGAAACATAAATAATCTTAAACTTCATTTTAAAAAACTGTGCCGTTTCCATCAGCCCGTTTCTTACAGCTGTGTTCAGAAAATCTTTATCGCAGGGTGCCTGATGATTGGAAACGAGCAAATGTCATTCCCTACAAGAGTGGTGACGAGGCGAGCACTTGTAATTATCGGCCTACTTCTTTAAACACTAAAGGCAAATGTCAAGTCAGTGTTGATTGTTGAAATAGCGTTCCGTAAACATCGTAGTGCTTGTTTCATGTCAGGGAAATGCTTATTCACGTTTTAGTGGTCCACACAGCGTTAGCGCACTTCAAATCGCGTGCTTGAAAAGGCCTCCTGATGTATCATTTGTCTTGCCCAACGTTGCCCGCCTTTACTGCCCGGCAGCCGACGCTGTGGTTTCTGCTCTGAAGGACACACACAACATTGTTACACAACATAACATTGACGGGGCATTTTGTTGAACTTTCCGTTAGAGCAACATTCATGAGCATGCAAGGCACATGCAGTCGTGTGCGATAATGAATCTACCACTGAGACACGACCACGCGAGCACAGCGCAGCTTGGCGAAAACGGAACCTTTGCACACCGCGCCGTTCTCCATTGTAACATCGGGTTCTTTTTTCCTTGCCATTAGCTTCTTAAGAGACGGCATTGAATAAGCGAATGGCCATCCCGTATGTACCCGGAACCAGTGAGACCGTCGCTCGCATCATGCGCAGGTACGACGTCGAAATCGCGCATGTTCCAGCTCGGAAGATAAGGAACACCCTAGTCAACGTAAAAGACAAGTTGCCGAGTGAAAATTTCCTGGGTGTTGTTTACGCCATAGGTTGCCATGATTGTGACAGTACATCGGTGAGAGCGGTGACTTCAAGAAAAGAGTCAAACAACACGAATATGGCATCAGGAAACGG
Source organism: Rhipicephalus sanguineus (assembly GCF_013339695.2). Classification (NCBI taxonomy): domain Eukaryota; kingdom Metazoa; phylum Arthropoda; class Arachnida; order Ixodida; family Ixodidae; genus Rhipicephalus; species Rhipicephalus sanguineus. Next base: position 17,443,848 of record NC_051181.1, read on the forward strand.
CACATTGCCTCAAATGCCCTCGGTGAGCACGAGGAATCTACAGGCCACCAAATTGGAGGGGATACAGCGCAAGAGAAAACGAGGACAAGAAAGGCGACGCACACAGAGCGCTGACTTGTCCTCGTTTTCTCTTGCGCTGTATCCCCTCCGATGTCTAACCAACACGCCCAAGCTTCGATACTAAGCCACCAAATTGACTGGACAGGCGCGCTTGTTCTGGCCAAAGAAAAGAAGCTTGCATCACGTCTACACCTGGAATCTCTGCATATACAGACTACGCACACGCTGAACAGGAGTGATGGGACGCTTCCGACAATGTACTATCGCTGCTTATGTCACATACTTAGGCATACTTAAATACGCTGTGCCATCCTTATGGCTTTTATTGTGAACAAGGCTCCTGTATGGGGGGCTGGAATGTCAAGTAAACTGCGTTCTTTTTTTGGTCGGTGTATCTTTTCACATTTACAATATAGAAGTTCTCCTCATAAATGTCCTGCTCAATCATGGTGCCATTTGTTTTCACCATTCTAAAAGCATAGCACGGTAATTTATTTTCAATCTTTCACTTTCTCGACCATCTGGCCATTACCGTCGCCAAAAGGGTGGCTTTTTTGGCCAGTATCTTGACAAACGTGCTCTAACACCGTCTCCACCGACCCCGCGAGACCACGACCTACAGTTATATACAACACTACAGCAAGCACAGTGCGAGGTTTGCGCGCAAGCACGCTCACATGAGCACCGCAAGCAAGAGCACACGCACTGCTGCTCAGCATAGCATGAGAGGAGAACGTGCGCACGAGCGTCTTGAAGAGCGCACGCGTAGCGCGAGCAGAAAATGAAAGGGGGAGAGAGAGAGAAAGCATGCACATGCGTGCAGCGAGACAGATTTCACGCAGCCGCAATGTGAACAAACCACCAGCGGAGCGCCGTGCGTGACCGCATGACAAGATTTCCGAAAAAGGGGCCGCTTTTCGGAGAGGCACAGCAGTGCCCCCTTGCCCTGGTTTTTTTCGTCTGTTGGACCGATGCTCGCTCCGAGAGTGCGTTGTCTGCTGCTTGTGCGTCGCGAGGTCGCGGCTGTGAAAATCTCGCTACTTAGTGACGCGTTCTGTGTTCACGGGTTGACGATCGTTTAGGATATAATTACGCTTTACTTTGGCGGCTTCAAGCGGAAGCTCAATCATCAGATTACGATATTGCGTCGCACTCGTCACGAACATTGCAGACGCGCGTCTCAGACCGACTGTAATAGCGTTGAATAGTCAGACCCGCGGTTAAATGTTCGCTCATCAGCACTTTGGACCTCGTGATGAAGACCATCCGGGAACAACTCTTTGTACTCGCGATCGAGCAGGACATACATTGAAACATCGGGCACCGTGGCCATACACATCGCAGCCAAGCTTTCTGCTCGAAGTCGTGGCTAGGCCTAACTACGCTCACGGCGGCCATGTATGAGACGAATCCAAACTTTGCGGGCAAGAACATCACACTAGGGGACATGCGAAAGCGAAGAAGCCACAATGTGCTCCGTCACAAGCAATGAATCGCATTGCCCGCTGGCTCCTCAGAACCGCGGGTGGGAGCGTACCCCCCGGTACCATAGCGTACCCTCTGGGCAAGCTGACAGTGCAGCGACCAATCAGAGCAGCGGTGGCAGCAGCTAGCAATTTCACGCGTCGGCACCCCAAAACGCAATGCCAAGCACGCTATGCGCCGACTTTTTGTCGCCGCGGCTAGGCATAACTGATCATTGACAGACCGGAGATCAACGGCCTTTGTTTAAATCGGTACGTCGATATCCGGTGCGCTGTTCCCGTCCCGAAATTATGTCAAGCGATGTTTGAAGTCGGAAGTTATTGAATTTGGAATGTCCGTGGCAGAAAAGTCCATTGCAAAAGGGTCCTGACCACCTTGCTGGCCTGACATTTTAGTCAATTATATCCCAATGTCCGTTGTACCAGAATCCACTGTAAACGAAACTCAATCAATAGAGCAGATAAAGAGGTTGGCATAACGCCGCAAATTGGTCTGTAGTATCCGAATGTCTGTTGTAAGCAGATCCGTTGTAACGGGGTTATGGAACATTGCTATGCTGTGCAAATGCAACGTGTACATGGGTTTGTTCTCCTCAGAAATGGAAATGGATCCGAAATGCTTCTGTGGCAGAGTAATTCCTTCTGATAGTGAAAACAGCGGCCTTCCAGGGCTGGTGATGATCGTGAGTGTAACTTGTTAAAATGGCTGATTGGGCGAGTTGGTGATTCATGGTCTTCCAAGTCCCTGTTTAAGTTATGCGCTCGTATTTTAAGTATCATGAGTGTAAATCCATTTCGATTCAACATGTGTGCAGCACGTTTTTAGGTCGTAGATCCAAATTTTCTCATAGGAGTTCGGTGTATTCGTGCACTACCATATTGCTTCGTCCCGGGTATACCCTTACGTCTCTGCTACTACGTTCTAAATTGTTTGGTTCAGTGGGCCATATCGCTAAAACACTCTGTGCTGTGGTGGTGTTTTATCACATGCTGTGCTCTGCGCTCAGTTGCGAGCGTCCCCACCTTTCGTGCCCTCGCGATCCTCTTCCTCTTCGTTCCTGAACCTGGAACGTGTAATAAAAGTAGTTCTGCCTGCTCTTAAATTACACAGGCTTTCTGTTTAGCTGTGGCTGCATTTAGGTCTATATTGCCACAAATTTTATTCGCTTTGTTACGATCCTTTTTGTCCTCCCGAGGTCCTCCGTGCGATAATACAGAAACATCGTCGGAATCATCCTAGGGACCGCAGACTAGGAGTTCCTGCCATGCTGCTCGCTCAATTCCACTATTAATAAAAACAATGGTGTAATCTCTCTCCTTCTAATGTTCAACCCGAACATTGAAAGTCGCTTCAAGTTTCCTGGCTGCATGGAAATCTGCAAGATGTACTGCTAGAAGTGTGGAAACGAGCTTTGTTCAACAAGCAAGAACAATTGTTTTCTTTTGTACCAGACTACAACATGGGTGCACCTACTCATTGTCATGTGCAAATAATCCTTTGGGTTCGAGTTGCACTGAGTATCTTTCTCCTTCAATTTGTTCTTTACTCGCTCCTTAAAAGTTTGCAGTGTACCTTTCTTCTGCTTATACAAACTGTAAAAGTCCAAGAATTTTATTTTCACTGGTAGTACAGCTGTTGTTATGCTTCCGTGAAACTCCATGGATAATATTATGACGAAACAAAAAATTGTGCAGCAAAGTGTTAAACAGGCATCGCATGGACGTGGCGAAGAAATTACCAAAAGCAGTGGCACAGCATTTTAATGTTCACAACTTCGACGATCTCAAATTTGCATACTTCAAACTTCCGGTCCCCAAGAGACAGAAAATATCGTCGTAGCTTATTCAACAGTTTAACGCACTCCTACCAGCAGGTATAAACGTATCAAAGCGGGCTCTTGAATCCATCCAATATGGTACATACACAACGAAAACCAATTATAATTAAGCCCTTGTAGGAATTGCTCACCGCACTTATCCCCTTGAAATTATCATTGTCAAGTTGTGCTTCCTTCCGACAACCATTCGGTGAAACTCGTCACTGCTTGTCATTGAGAGCTTCCACGGTCGCCTAATTTGGACAAAGCTGAAGGAACAGCAGGCTGATCTAGCCATTATTCCAGGCGGTCTCAGATAGGTGCTGCAACCTGTAGACATGTCCTTGAACAACCCGTTCAAGGATAATGGTTGGAGGCTACGTGCAAAATTAATGGCCGAAAGCACACACACCATGACCAATGGAGGCAAGATAATGATGCTATCGGTGGAGCTCCTTTGCACGTGGATGGGCCATTATTTCCCCAGATATCATAGTGCACAGCTTTAAAAAGACTGGGAATTCAAATGTTTTGGAAGGGATAGAAGACGTCCTGGTGTACAACAGTGATGGTGAAGCTGGTGACGAGGCTGCTATCAGAGACGACAGTCTTGACTCAAACTCTGAAGAATAGACTGTTGGGCGAGTTGGTATTTCATTATGAGGGAAACTGCGAAAAAAAATGTGTACAAAGGGAAAACAGAACAGCACAAGCGCATACTAACAACTGAAATCGTTATTGAAAACGCGGAAAATATATAGGGCAAACTCTGAGTAGCTTGGCCTAGAGCATAGGTCGGCCAAAAAATTGGAGTTCACTCAGACTCGCTCAAGAAATATATTTTGCTCTCACGGCTCACTCGGACTCAGACTCACCAAAACTTTCCTCAACCGGACTCACTCAGACTCATTAAATTTTTTGCAGCCGGACTCACTCAGACTCAATCTGACCAACATATTACTCAGCCAGACTCACTCAGACTCGCAGCTTTACCCGAGTCTGAGTGAGCCGGAGTGAGTCGGCTCATGAGTCCATTGGCGTAAAATTAGCTTTTTCAATCATGGTGTCAATCCTCCTTAACGCCAAAATCTCACATAATCAGTGCTCTACAATACGCCTTTTGACCTTGTACCTTCAGATACAAATTATAATATATCATATATCGTCACTACCATATATCGATCCAGTAAGGACTTTTTTATGAAGTACGCGACTCACACGAAATATTTTTATCAAGAATTTCCCATGAAAGAGTTTGAGGTCATGGCACCCCTTCCCCTAACTCCTGCCTTTGTACAATAAATATTGAGGTGGCGCATGTATGCTAGTGTGTTGAGATATGTATGAATAAACGAGTATAAATGTAAGCCGACATAAGGCTGATAGTAGTGCTGAAGATGAGTAGATGGGCCCATAAGTCGGCAACAAGAAGTGGAGCTCACTCGGACTCACTCAAGAAATATATTTCTTAGGGCTCACTTGGACTCAGACTCACCAATATTTTCCTCAACTGGACTCACTCGGACTCAGACTCGCTGAAATTTTCTTCAACCGAACTCACTCGGGCTTAAACTCGCCAAAATATTACTCACCCGGACTCACTCAGACTCGCGGCCCGATCTGAGTTTGAGTGAGTCTTAGCGAGTCGACTCATGAGTGAGTTTGCCGACCTATGGCCAAGAGACACTATTTATTTGCCTAATGAGTGACTCCAGCTGCAAACAAATCTTGCAAATAAATGAGAGTCGCAGCAACAAAAAGTGCAACTCTCATTTTCCAAGTCTTTCGTTTCTCGGCTTCTGCATTTTTTCGGTCTTTTGCATGGAGTATTGTTACGCCATCGGGCAGACAGAATAGAGCGCATCGCTGTGCTATCACTTTTTCTTGCATAAATATGAACTGTGCTCTTTAATGCTCAATGTGGCCTATTTCATCTCATGCCAGGAAAGATGTTCCGTGTTTTGGTTGCAAAGGCTGGCTGACCAGTGTCATCGTGGTGATGCCTATATGGATGAGCATTGGAAATGCATAAAGGAGGGTATTTACAACTCCTTGAAGGCCTTAAAAACAATGCGACCTGAGACTGGTAAATTGTCTAGATGCGGTGGGCTTTGTACTGTCCACAATGCATGCAGAGGAGCATTGATTGCAACAGATTGGCACAACTTGCATATTCTCTGCGCGAATGAAGGGAAGGCTCAAGTGGAGAAGTGTGCCAGCCGTCGCACGTGTTGCTCCAGCTGCATAGTGGTCACCAGCAGGCTGCTCAACCTCTGAAAGTGCTCAGTTTATGTTGAAGGTTGCTTTGCTCACTGGCATAAGGCCACATTTTCTTATGCCAGCATTTTGTTGAGCTAGCAGCTAGCCTTACTTTGTATAACATTCTAATTTGTCGCTATCACGTTCATTGGTTTGCCCTTGCAGCAAAACTGACTTTTTTTCATGTGCCTGGGCTTCAAAGAGCTCTAAATATGTGGGGCATGTTTTAAAATATGTCTAAGTGACCAGGGCCGCGAGTTGGATTCATTTGGTTGTCTAACTAAGAGCTTGCAAAGTAACTTTGCCCATGAGCAAGTCGTAAATTCCACGAGTACAGAGTTAGTTCTTTGGTGTTCGCCGCATTTGGTGCCTTTGGCTGTCAGCCTACTTGACAAACGTTGTTGCCATGCATTCAAACCTAAAGCTAACCTCCTGCGCACACAAAGAGGTGTAGCAACTGGTTAGCACGCTACCAAAAGGTGATCGATATTTCTTAGGATAAATGCACTTGGAGGGCTTCAGTATGGCGCAGTGTTCAATCTATTGAACGCGTTGGCGTACGAGTTTTAGATACACATGTTAGATACACGTGTTCATGAGCCCTATACTTCTGCATGGAATTTTGAAGGTGATTTTGCAACTATTCTATATAACCGGCAATTTGATAAATCCAAGTTTGATGTATCCCTGATCGGCTGTGTACAGTGTGCAGAATATCAATGTCATTCTAGATATCAACTGTATAGTTGATGCTGGTGTCATCCACATAATCAAGGTCTTAAAGTTTTGTCGGCGACTTTCAGCCACAGCGTTTTTTTTTTTTTGTATTCATTCATTTTAACGGCACTGCAGGTTCGGGAACATGCTTTTCCAAATTCACAAGTTTAAACAGATCCCACTTATATGCTTCCATTCTCAATACATGCGCAGCTGCTTTGTCTGTGTGTTTTGCACATGTGCAGCCTTTGAAAAGATGTTGTTTTTCTTATAGGGCAGCATTGCTTATATTTGCAACTTATGTATAAGTAGTCTATGATTTATTGTTACCATTTTGCCGCGGTCATGCTAGAGAGCTCCACGCGTTTGAGACGAGTCTCGCAGCCAGCACTCGTGCTACTCTGCTTTCATTTTAGACTACCTTACTGATGAGACGCATGACTGTTCTGGAAACTTGTGAGGTCATCTTACTGTTATAGTGTGGGAGAGTTTGCGGTATAGTGAAGTTTCAGCTGCAAGTATGTTGAGGTTTGGCTGTATTTAGTGAGGTTCTGCAAAGTGTGTACGTGTGGTGCATTCAATTGGTATTTCTGAAACACAAGCAAAGGAATCAGCGGATGAGGATTGCATCCCTTTTGCATGACGACCACAGAAGGTGCCTGATCTTTGCTTGCAGGTTACGGACAGTCGTGTGACTGGTGGAGTGTTGGGGTCATTTTGTACGAAATGCTGGTTGGCCAGCCACCTTTCTTGGCCAACACACCTGGTGAGACACAGTACAAGGTATGCAGAGGTCTTTCATTGCTTCGGGCTGTGTGCCTCGTAAAATTGCATGCAGTTTTGTCCAGAGGGCTGGAGTGGTGTGTGCTTGGAAATTTTTTAGGGACAGACACCTTGGGATAAAGAGGCCTGCACAAGCATATAAGGCTTTGTTTTTCCTTGTGTGTTGTGCAACACCAACCGATCCACAATATTTTATGGTTTTGCATTTGTGTTTCATTTTGAACATATTAATATTCACCCGTTGAGGGTCGAATTTTTTTTTTTAACTTTCCCAGATGGTCAGATTGCATTAATGTGGATTTGGAATGTACAAAATGTGTAAAATAAGAAAAAAAGGATTGTCAGAAACAGTATTTCGGTGTCAGCATCACAAAGAACTGCAAAATGTTCAATAGTATTTCAGAGTGTGGTATTCTTTGAAATACTGGTCTCCACACAGTGCCTAATTGCAGTCCGCACACATGAACTGTATGTCTGTTCTCTTGGAGCAACGAATTGCTTTCGGCCATCTGGCTGCTGTGCCATGCTTCTGAAGAACGAGAATACCTCATGGGCGTCGGTGATAAACAAGCTAACCAATAAAGAGAGATATCAACTTCTGCCGCCCCTGCAAGGAAGTGCAGTGAAACCAAAACCATGGAGGAGCGTTGCCGCAGACCATGCAACGTGCTGAAGCCGGAAATCAGCTCTGTTTATCTCCACAGGCAGGTAGCGCAGTCAAATTTCAGACGCTTCATGTAAGTCCTAGGAGGTGGCAGCACCTCCCAAGGAGCATGCATGCCATGAAATTTCAAACAGAGGGTCGAAACCGTACCCGTACGGCAAAGACCTTGCGGGACGGAAAACTGCCACCGTACATATACGTCAAAAACCCTCAGAGGGCTAACGAAAGAAACGCGAGCCTGTAGTCGCCAGCTGCCAACTCACCGCTGTCAAAATGTACGCCAGTGACTCAAAGCTGTGTCAACTAAGAACACTTTGTGAGCACACAAGGCAGCAGTTAATGAATCCTGATGGCATTTTTTTTTTTTTTCATTTGCTTCTCTTGCTTTTTAGTTGGCATTATAGGGTTGTGGCTATCTATATGAGGGTACCAATCTGATGCTGTTGGGTCAGACTTAGCGGCTGTACACCCGTTATGTGCACTCTCCTGCACATAACCCTGTGACAAACTCCACCAAAAGTAAAAGAAAGGCGAGCTTCATTCTCGTATAACAGAAGTGCAAAAAGGACAAGGAAGTGTGCACTTTCTTCTCCTTTTTGCGCTTCTGTTATACAAGAATACACTGAAAGCTTGTTAATTATCACCTTATTAATTTGAATTTCTCTATTACTGAGGCCAAGTGGCACAGTCTGGCCAAGCTCCTTAGAATTCCATGTATTAAGGAGCATGCAAATCGGATCTACCAACATGGCTAGCTCTTGCACTAGTGGTTACTTTCCTCACTAGCGAGAGGTTACTTTCCTCACTAAGCGACTTCCCAGCCAACATCATCATCCTCCTCTGATTAATCTACTCATTGACATCAAATCTTGAAGGCTACGCTTTGTGGCCAGAGGCATGTCATGGTTGCCACATTCATTTTTTGAACTGGTTGGTTGCATCGACATTGATAGTGCCCTGTAGCACGCATCGGGGCACCCACGTTTATGCACTTATGTCCTACGTTTGGTAACTCCTACATTTTTCTGTCAGATGTTTGAGTGAGTGCAACAAGTGATGATTGTTGAAACCTATGAACACAGCGCAAGGATTCTTGAGTAGGCTAAACAGCACTGACGCGCACCCTCCATCGTGACAGTCCGCTATCGGAGAAGGGAAAATGCATGCTCTTGGATGAAGCTCATCGGTTCAAGGCCATCCAGTACCAAATCACCACTTGCGCTTTATGCACAACTTGGTGTGTATTTTGGGCCTCCTCGCCGGCTCCAAGTTTGGTAATTAAACGAGAAAAAAGGCGTCGCACACAGGGAAATCACCTGCGTGAAATAGTTTGTATAACGCGAAAACTATAATTCTGTATGACGTGAACTCGATAGCTTAAGTATTATTTGTTCCAACAAATGATGGGACTTTTACATACCATCAGTTCATGTTTAGGTTTTACTTATTACCGCTTTCCCCTCGTGCCTTTGATGAATGGCCACTGCTGGGAACTACTAGTTGCTGTGATAGGATCGCTTCAAGTGTTTGGCGAACGCCGCTAAATAACAAAGTGCATGGAATCGTAGGTCGGCAAAAAAAAAGTAGAGCTTGCTCAGACTCACTCCAGAAATATATTTTGTGCTTAGGGCTCACTCGGACTCAAACTTGCCAAATTATCACTCACCTGGACTCACTCAGACTCAGATCGAGCCGTGAGTCTTGAGTGAGTTGACTCATGAGTGCGTTAGCATAAATTAGTTTTTTCGATCAATGCCCTTTAACGCCAATATCTCACATAATCAGTGCTCTACAATATGCCTTTTGATCTCATACTTTCCAAGTAAGAGCTATCAGTGGTTGCATTCATTGAAAGACATGACACACATTATTTGCTTATCGAGAACGTCCTGTGAAAAGGACTGCACGGGGAGGTCAAGGCACCCCCACTTTCTGTAACTCCCACCACTGATGAATAAATATTGAGCTGGCATGTGAATGCTAGAGTGTTGAAATATGTGTGACTAGACGTGGGCATTGACGTCAGCCAAGGCAACGCAGATACAGTTGAACCCCGCTACAACAAACGCCGCTTCAATGAAATTTCCAGTACAACGAAAAATTCTCAGTTCCTCGCCAGCAGTCCATAGGAGTCGATGCATAAACCACAACTATTTTTCTTCTGCCATGCAGTAAACACAATCTCGAACATTTTGTTGCATTTTAGAACATAAAAACATGTCTACAAAGTCTAAATCACATGTTGGCACCACCAGAAACTGCCGCTTCTGACTGAGCTCAGAGTTCTTCAATCATATAAGTTACAGAACTCCCCATAGGCCCCATGTATCAAAATCCGGACATGCCATTGGCCGAAATCACGGGGGTCTGCTGATCGTCACCGTTTTCAGTTGACCAAAAAATAAACTAATAAACACTTGCGACGACACTAGTGGTGCGTGCAGAGTTGAGCAGCTTGCGAGAAACACACAGGGGGCAGCACCGCAGATCTAGTGTTTTGTATCGCTGCTCCCAGATGGAGCGACAATCTGCAGGCTGTGCAGAATTAGCCACGGGCATGTCTGGGTTTCGCAACACAGTTTCGCAACTGGTATGATTGAAGAACTCTGGATAGGGTGGCTAGAATGGGGAGGTGTTAAAAGCGAGCCGTGTTTCCCTTGCCCGAAGGTGCCGCGTTGCGCGATCCCTCCGCTAGGTCGAGATATAGCGCGACAGTCGGAGGCGCTGCCTGCTCGCATGGGGGATGGGGGAGACGGCAGTGTAAGCCGCTTGCGACGGAAGCTTGTCAGATTCGTTGGCGTGCACGTGCTTTTACGAGTTCCTTGTGTTAGTGTTCCTTGAGAGGAATGACGTCTACAAAAAAAAAAAGAAGAAACTCAGCAACCATCTTAATGGATTCATGCAAACGCACGGAGACAAAGAAGATATACACAAGGACCGTGTTTTGTGCCAGGCGCTGTAATTCGGTGTGCAGAACATGTGCGGAAAAAGTGTCACTTTCCCGTGCGTCGGCATGCAGACGGATTCGCAGTTTGGAAGCAGGCAATCCCGAAGGCCGACAGAGCGATACAGCGAGAATTCGGCCATCTGTGAAAAAACATTTTGACACACGGTAAATGTACTGAACCCGTTCAAGTGCTGCAAAGGTTTTTGCGTGCGTCTGTGACAAGCACGGGCAAGTGATAAATGAATTAATCTGAACGTTTTATTTTCTTCTTCTGTTTTTATTTTATTTATTATACTTTCATCTACTATAAAGAGCAACGCAGCGTTGCTCACCTTGTGTATTTAATCGCGGGCTACGCAGTTACAAAGCGCATTCTGCTATCAGGCTGCACACACTGCAAAAATGCGTGCATCGTGCTAATAGAAAACACTGCATGAGAGCTGCAAAGTCAGATAACTAGCAAATGGGATATTTGAAGGCTGCTGTATCCATCAACGTTACTATACAACTTGACACAGCAGGCTGACACTTGTGTTCAGCACAGTGCGCTTGCATTCAAAAATAGTAGGCAGCTTGTTGCAGCTCTTTAAGGAGCGTGTTGCAGAAATTGGCTACGTCGAACATGTGAAAAATTGACAATATCAGTGGTCAAATTCTTTTGCATCACGATCGAGGGTTCATTTTCCTTTGAAGGGGCTCAACCAGGGATAAAGCGAGGACAAATTAAAAAAAATTGAATACATGCGCATCACCTACAAAAGTATCCGCCAGTGTATTGCTCAGAAAATGATGCTAATTAAATTTTGTTGAAGCCATGAAACTAATTGCGGTCTCAATTTCTATTCGACTTTGAGCATACACTGGCTCCGTGACAGCGCGACCTCGAGTGTAATGCAAATTCAGCATTGAGTAAATGGCAAGGAACAAATAATGGACAAGGCAAGGCGCACTCTCGAGGTAACTACAATGTATCAAAGGTTATCGCGTGATAATGTTAGAAAACGTCGTCAAAGATATAACGCTCCTGCAGGAAGAAGCTTTCTCTTTTACTCCGTAAATGTGTAGATAAATCTTATGAAGATGAAGGTAATTTTGCCTTCATCAAACATGTAAACATTGGTTCATTCGAAATAGCACTTCATCGAAGAATGGTTTCATTATGGAGGCTCGAATTATGCCTGGTTGTTGGCTGCCGAAAGGTTCGCACTAATGCCGTGATCCTTGAGTGAGGCATAAATGTATTGGGAATTCGTAAAAATGTTTATGTTGATAAAGCTCTTTCACTGGCGAAAATCTAGCAACGACCGACGCGAGTGCATGGTCGTTGGCAGGGGGCGTAAAAAGGGCACTTCCCCGCCTCCCTGAAGCCACACCAGCGTTCCCCCACTCCACCATACGCGATGCAGCACGGGTTTGCACCCCTGAAGACAAAATCCTGCCGACGCCCATGCGCGAGTGCATTACCACAGCGCAAGCTGGCAGCGCCTCCGACTACAGCGCCACCGCTGCGGGATCGCGAATGGAGGCCAACTTAGAGCAGCCGGTTTTCACACCTCCCAATTCTAGCCACCCTACTCTGGACTGAGCATGGGGGCCACCATTGTTTGATAGCGACAGCGATGAGACTGCCCTGCTTTTGCCACTAGCTTGAGTTGCTTCTTAGTCACAGACAATCCAAAGCCGAAGCTCAGTTTCCCACACTGCAGCCCGGGGTGCAGTCGCAGAGTGATGCCTTTTCCAAGGTCTCCTCAATTTGGCTGCACTTTCTGGATGTAGTTCACGAAAGTGCCGTGCCAGTTCTTTCAATGTGAGTGCAGCACGACAGTAGCAGCTTCGGTGCATCAGTCAAATCGAGGGAAAAAGTGCAGCAATGCCATGTACCTTGCGCTACTTGTGTGAGACAAGAACTCGCGGGAAAGCTAGTGCTGAAGTGCAGATGAACTCGTGCAGCACGGCGAGTGCAGAAGTGCAAGTGACGCGTGCTGCACTCGCCAAATCGAGCGCCAAAGTGCAGAACTCTTGAACTAGTGCAGAAAGTGCAGCAATATCAAGACGTCCAATGCCAATGCTCTTCGCGCTTTTCGCTCTTGGCCGGTGGTCAGAGCAACGATTCGTCTGTGTAATCAACGGGATTGTCCAGCCACGAGTGGTGGATGATAAGAATACCATAGAGTAAGGTGTAAGTCATCGCTCCGCAATAGCACGCCTGCATCTCGGCGTTGTCGGATACCTTGCTGTCGGCGACTAGCTAATGTCAGCGTATTAGTCCAACTGTGCAGTTCGCGTTGCGCACCCGTGCCTCTGTTTAGTTCATTCATGGGAGCCTTTGTTTCAGCGTGCTTTTCCACATGGCATCGCAGTGCGTATATGAGAATCGCGTCATGATGCTGTTGGAAAAAAAGGAAGCAGCCGACACTTTTTAAATTTTGGAAATAAAAGTTTCTCTGTTTTACTAGCTCAGGTCAGCTATATTTTTTCGATTTGACTACAACAAAATGTTCGCTTGAACGAAATTTTTTCCGCGCACAGTCAATTTCGTTGTAGTAGGGTTTGAACGTATTAATGCTGAAGATGAGCAGATGGGACCATACGTCAGCAAAAAAACAAGCTCATTCAGACTCGCTCAAGAAATATATTTCACACTTAGGACTTACTCGAAATCAGACTCACCAAATTTTCCTCAACCGGACTCACTCGGACTCAGACCCACTAAATTTTTTCTCAACTGGAATCACTCGGACTCAAACTCACCAAAATATTACTCACCCAGACTCACCCAGACTCACTCAGACTCACGGCTCGATCCGAGTCTGAGTGAGTTGACTCATGAGTGTGTTTACCGACCTGGAACGCGCTTTGCCTATATCTGCATCACATGGGTCAATTTTCAAGCTCGCCATAGCACCACCACCTCCCGATCTCTTCTTGATAATGCGTGAGCTTACACTTCGAACCTGATGGTGAAAGCTTGCCCTCCTAAGGCCACCTGCGCACGCGTGCACAACATGCAAGCGAAAGACTTGTGGATGCGGCAGGCATCGTCTGCTCAGCGACTATTATTGGTAGCTCGTTTCAAGCACTGTACGGCCTATAACTAGGGCAATATCTATTAATATAACTGCAGTTAAATGTTTGTCACTGTCTTGGATTTAGGTGGTCACGAACAATGGATTCAGACAGGACTCTGTTACCTGCACAACACATTTATTAAGCACACGCACGGCACTCAAGAAATACAAATAATATACCAAACAAATCCCAAAAGCTGCAAATTCTAACGAAACGTACACACAACCCACACTACAAACTAAACGTCCTAAATAAAGTCTGGCAGCTCTACAGCACTATAGCCTTAGTGCTACTCATGTCTCGAGTTGACCATGATGAAAAGGGCTGACCTTACTTAGCCCAGCTGCTGCACTTCGCGTCAATGTCCGGGATCGGTTGCGTTGTCTCCCAGTCGGTGATCTCTACGGTTTTCATGACCGTAGCCGTCCTTGCCATTGCCGAATTGTCGTCTGTCGTCGTTATCACATGGCATCGTCGCTGACTTGGCGGAGGCCTCCGAGATTAAGCCTAGCGGCGGTCGCTGATGCCCGGTGCTAGGAGCTGACGTGGCCCACCAGGGGCTGTCTTCGGTGGCTGGCTTCGAAGGGGGCTTGCGCCAGGAACGTCAGTGATGGCTGCACGCGGTTGCTGCATGCCGAGCAGCCTCACTCGAACCAGGTCGAGGTCTCCAGCCACCTCTCGGGACGTCCGCGTCACAGGCTGCCAGTCGAACTCCTGCCGTTCCCGTTGCCAGTGCGCTTGCTGGTGAGACAACCTTCTGGCAAGCCCACGTAGACAATGCCAGCGCGTCATTGCTTGCGTCCCGATCACAGCTCAAGTCACGCGCCTCGGGCTTTTCCACGTTATGGCGCGCGCACTCACGCCGTTTCGAACATTTCGTTGTCATCTTTCTTCTTTCGAAGGGCTCTTACTCATGACATACGCCCCCTTTTCAAAAGTTCTTTTTCTAAAAAAAAAAAACTTGTTGCCCCATCTTGAGTTTGTCATAATGTAACTTCCACTTGCGTTCCCTCATTCGTGACCACAACGTACTTTTCGGATCACATCACCAAACAGTACACTGACCAATCACAACGTCCTAATTGTCCGTAACACAATATCGATACTCTGTCATATACAAAAAAGAATGACACAATGTACAAGGTAAATGACTGTTCAAATGTTCTCAAGTGCAATGTTCGTAGCACGCTTGCTCTACTCCAAACGAAGCTATACATTTAGAACTCCTCCTACTTCGCGTGATCTTGCTTTCTTTATGGACGCCCGAAAATTTGAGACGCTTAAATTTGTGCCTTTTCACATTTCGCGTCTTCTTCAATTTCTTCCTGCATCTACTAATGACTCATTGTCTAAGACGCTCAATCCATTTGCTGCCACTCACCCGACACCTCTTCCGAACGACTTTCCTAGGCAGCGTCCTAATACAATGTCCATCGCTACTTCTCTGCCCCACTCTTTCAGCCAGATGATTGGGACCTATATTCAGCACTTTTGAAGCGGCCTTTTTGTTTCGTCTCGCATGTCCACAACTGACAACTTGCACCACCTTCCTTGCGTCCTGATAATTATGACTGGTTCTCCTTGCTTTTGGACCTGTCTCATTTTGTTTTAGTTTCACGCATTTGACACCGTGCACCTGAAGGACATCATTTATTCTAGCATCCTCTGAAAGCATCTCTCGCGAATGCGTCGTACTTCTTCCTTTAATATACACGCCCATCAGCAAACGGCTACTCACTGTCTCCTTGCTACATGTACGGATCGCGTTCGCTTCCTTCATGCACTGTTCTACTACATCCACGTCCTCTTCACTAAGCGTTGCCTTGCTGCAACTGTATACAATGTGTAAGTCATTGCCCCTGTGTTCAGCGCCCAAAAGACTGCTGCCATTTACACAAGGCTCGCTATCCATTTTCTCAACTGAAGCACAGACGTCAAAATCGGGCACACTAATGTCTCTCAGTGAAACCTCTGTGGGCATTCTTTCATTCGGTCTAATGCACCCTGTGGCTTGTGCCAATCTTATTTGACGCTCTAGTGGCTGATTTTCGCTAGCATAGATTGCTTGCATTTTGACGCGTCTTGCCTCAAGTTTAGCATTGCGCTCCTTTTTCACATGCTGCCGCTCTTTCTGAATGCGTGCTCTCTCTTTATTTACTCTCGTACCCTCAGCGCCATTTAGGCATTACAGTTGGAGGGTTATACATAGCAGCTTGAACACCCAATGGTAGTCCACAATAAACAGTCAGTTACAACAAGGTTGATGTAAAACACGCATTACATTACAACAACATTGGTAGGCAAGAACACAAAAAAAAACAAAAAAAACACACACACAATCATGAGCAATAAGAAGCAACACTAGCATGTATGAATGTCAATGCAAATCACCAATGTAAAAAAAGAAAAAGAAAGCTTTCTTAGATGCAGAAAGAAAAAAAACAACATTGTACAAACAAAAACAAAGAAAGACTATGTAATAACAAATAAGCTTTGTATGAAAACCAACTAAAGCCGAAGACTGAACAAGATGTCAAAGTGCGGCCACAAAAGCTTCGTTATCTAATATGCTTACTGTTGTAGCAGGCAGTCGATTCCATTCTGAAACTGTTCTGGGAAAAAAAGTGCTTTTAAAAAGATTAGTTCTGCAACTATATTCTCTGACTTTGAGTTCATGGTCTGTTCGTCTGGATATATAATGCGGCTGAAAAATGTACTGATTGCGGTCTATTCCAATGTGGCCATAAAATATATTGTGAAAAAGCCTCAAGCGTAAAGTTTGTCTTCTTTTTTCTAAAAGTTCCCATTTTAATGTTTCTTTTGTAGCAGTAATGCTAAAGTTTCTTTCATAGCTACCGATAACGTACCTTGCCGCTATGTTCTGAACTCTCTCAAGTTTGTCGCGATCTACACTCGTGGGAGGGTCCCATACAGTGCATCCATACTCTAAAATTGGTCTCACGTAGCTCTTGTAAAGAAGATCGCGGGCCTGCTGAGGAAACAGCTTCGTGTTACGCCGTAGGAATCCCAACACCCTGCATGCCTTTCCTGTAATGAAATCAACGTGCCTGTGCCAACACATGGATGGTGTGAGGAATATCCCGAAGTACTTATATTCGGAAACAGTCTGCAACAGAGAACCAGATAGAGTATAAGCTGCCGAGGACATACGTTTCTTTGTGAAACGCATGTGGACAGTTTTTTGTACGTTTATTTGCATTTGCGATTTACCGCACCAGTTTTCTATTTTAGTTAAATCATTTTGTAAGATAACGGTATCAGCAAAGCTTGTAATTTCCCTATATAATATTAGATCATCAGCAAACAATCTGACGGAAGAAGCGATGGTGTCGGGAAGGTCACTTATGAATATTAAAAAGAGCAATGGGCCCAACACTGAGCCCCGAGGGACGCCAGATGTTACGCGAGCCACACCAGATTCTGCGCCATTTACCACCACATACTGAGAACGTAAGGACAAGTATTCCTGAATCCATCTAATTATCTGTTCATTGATATTAAACCAACGTAGCTTACATACAAGCAACTTGTGATCTACAAGGTCAAACACCTTCCTGAAGTCTACAAATACTGAGTCAACACAGGAGCAATCATCCAGTGCACCACAAACTTCGTGAACGAATTCTGTTAATTGAGTTGTACAGGAAAGCCCTTGTCTGAAACCGTGCTGTTTTTGATTAAGAAGGTTTTGATTGCTTATGTGTGTCATTATGTTACTGTACAAGACGTGCTCTAATATTTTACAGACTATACTTGTTAGAGATATCGGTCTATAGTTGTTGACCAGTTCACGAGGGCCTGATTTATAGACGATGCGCAAAGCGCCGACGACGCCATCTGCCGCCACGCCTCGGAAGCGCTCGCGGGGCCCAGCGAGCAGTGTCCCCGCGAGCGTCTATACGCGAGTGCACGGATGGATGTGTTTTTCATCGTGATTTAACGATTCTGGCGGGCCTGAGCGATGTCGAAAAATAACTGCTGCGTTGTCGGCTGCTCAAACACACAGAAAAAATCGCCAGGAACGCACTTCTACAGGTTTCCGGTGCTATTTCATGAGCGAAAGCGATGGCGGCAGTGGATTGCGGCTGTACGACGTAGAAGCTAAGCAATCGCGCTTTGTTTACGGCAGTGTGAGAACGATTACCATGTTTTTATTTCTCTATTTATGTCGCTACGTCTTCAACGAACACTACTACGTTTACACTTGGTCGCCTCGCCTGCACTGTAGACGCTACAATTCACATGAGGTTGTTATTACTGATAAGACGCGATACCTAGGCTCTCTTGAAAAACGAATGGCGCGAAGCACAATGCGAGATAATGTAGGGCAGGTGACGGCTCCTTAACAAAAGCGCCGTGGAATTACACGTGTGCTGTACGAAATCGGCTGCATTCTACCTATTGATGGCACTGGAATGCGATCATCGGTGCAGAATGTTCGCTGTGCGCTTCTGCACCGATGATGACAAGCTTATCGTTTATTTTTTCACAAGTTTATCGTGCTGGTTTCAAAGTTTTACCAACGCTGACCCTTCACGTTGCCGACCCTGTGAAATCTACGCCGGTGCGACAGCACTCCCTCAAAATCTACTATATCAGCACATGGCACGTAAACGAAGCTACTGTGTCGAGAAAAAACATTGGTTCACGCGTCAACGCATGCAGGCGTTAGTGATCGGGACGTTATAAAGAAAGCGGTGTACTTACGATGAGCTCCATTTCGTAGGTGAAGCTTGTTGTCGATTGTCTGTGACAAACACTTGTCGCATATGGGGACATTGTCGTCCCACACAGCTGTGACATCGGACACATGTCCACTATTATAAAGTGCGGCTCCTTTGCGCACACTGTTGCTGCAAAAGTAATTATCTGGGACGCGCACAACCGGCGAATCGCACGCGCGCAAATGAGGCGTCTGCTATGCGACCCGCGAGCGGTTCCAACGACCGCCGCTACACGGCTTTCAGTGGCGCCCCTATAGGCGCTGCGCATCGCGGATACACAGGCACAACGCGTGCTACCTTCCAGTCGTGCGGCAAACTTCCCGTGCTCACTGATTTAGAATATAACACCTTAAGAAATGGTGGGATAAACGGCGCACACAATTTGAGAAAGCCGCCTGTCAATTCATCCGGCCCTCCGGCTTTGCTGGGGTCTAAGCAGTCGAGAAGAGACTGAATTCCATTTTCATCGATAACTATGTCATCCATGTTTGCCACGCTTCTGTCAGAAGGCGAAGGCAGAACCCTGCTCGACGAACACGATGAGAATATGGAGGCAAAGAACGTATTGAAGCAGCTGACCTTGCCTAAGCTATTTTCTATTTCTTTTCCGTTATGCTGAAGTGAGGGAATACACACTCTGTCTTTTTTATTACATTTGACAAGATTCCAGAATAACTTTTTCGTTGTTTTGGATTGCGAAGGCAAATCGCCGAAAAATTCTTTTTCGTCTGACGGATTTTTGTCTGCAGAACTTTTGTGACGGTTTCAAGTTGCTCGCAAGTCTCAGAGGTGGGGTTTCTTTTAAATTTTTTATATATCCTGTTCCGTTTACCAGTAAGTCGCCGAAGCTCACCATTGAAGCATGGCTTAGATTTAGTACGACGTGGGGTCTGGACCCACGAGGGCACGTACTTTTCTTGTAGGTCAAGCATTTTTGCTCTAAAAAGGAGCCATAGCTCTTGAATACTGCTTGCTCCGGAAACTTGTTCGAATTCTGGAAAGAATTTCTCTAATGCAAGGCATATCTGGTTTGTTTCCCTGGCTGTAATTATACATTTTTCTTGACGCCGATGTTTGCGTCTTTTCGTACGTCAGCTTCATTTCACATTATGGTCGCTAATACCAGGTACCACCAAAACCGTCTTTGCCCAATCTGGCTGATTAGTTAGAAATAAATCTAAGATACTATCTTGTCTCGTGCCCTGTGTTACCATCTGAGTTAGGGAAAAAGTGTTCAGCATGTTTAACATTTCCTTCGCAGCTGCAGATGTTGCTCTCACATTAGAAGATTGCTCATTCCAAGAAAGCTCTGGGATATTAAAGTCTCCGCCTATCACAAGATAATCAGCATTCACGGTCTCTAGCGTCTTTGAAAAATCAGTCATGGCAGTGGGAGAACTTGTAGGAGGCCTATAAAATGAACACACTGATAATGTTTTTCCGTTTGGTAATCTGATCTTGCACCGTACATCCTCGCAAGTACTGCCACCAATATCAAGTGCTGAACAAGAAAGTGAACTGTCAACAAGTATGAACAACCCCACCACCCCGACGATTTCTATCATTTCTAAAGCAGGTGTAACAGCTTGGAAAAACCTCGATGTTTGTTACGTCATCATCCAGCCATGATTCTGTCCCAAGCACAACGCTTGGCTTCATTATGCATACTAGGTTATGGAAATCTTCCACTTTGTTTTTGAAGCTGCGGCAATTGACAACGAGAAAAGTTACATCTGCTATGGATCTGCGCATGCGTCATGTTGTTTGCACAACCTGTCCGCTACTTTCATCGTATACATATATTCGCCCATTTAAGAACAGCTTATCGTACTTCAGATTTATGCGAGCACCGTCAGAAGCATTCCTTTTGCCGAATTCCCAAAGAAACTTTCTTTTCCTGCGCACTGCGCCTGAGAAATCTTCTGATATACTAATATTGGAGCCTTTTAACTTTTTAGCGTTGGCTAAAATCGCCTGTTTATCTTTATACGTTGAAAACATTGCAATAAGCGGCCGAGGTTTATTCTGGTACCGCCCAAGCCTGTGCGCCCGCTCAATCTTCACTGACGATAGTCCCAAACCGGATACGATTTCTTGCACTTTTTTCTCAGAGGCAGTGGGCAGTTCGCGACTTTCACTGTCAGTGACACCATAAAATATCAAGTTAGATCGCCTACTGCGGTTTTCCAAGTCATCCACTTTAGCAGATAAATCCTTCACCATACTATGCGTATCTTCAGTTTTCTTTCTACATGCTGTCACAGCTTCTTTTAAGTTTGCGAGCTATGCGACTGTGCTTTCCATTGAATCTATTCTCGACTTCAGCTCCTGTATAGCTGTTTTACTTTGATTCTGCGACGTCTCTATAGCCTGTAATTTGGCCTTTATTTCTTTTTGACCATCCAAAATTTGACTCAGTCTCTGCAGTAGACGGACCAGGGTTTAACTCAACATCACCACACAGAAATAAAAGCAAAAAATAAAACGCATATCTGCGCAGCAGAACAAAGCGACGTCTGGTATAACAAGACACAGCACAGCACTTCGAATAAGCGCTTAAACTACGGGGCGTAACCGCACCATGAATACAAAAAAGCTGAAACCCTCATTCGAACAATCACCAACCTGCGTTAGCAGAAGAAAATGCGTGAGTGGCACGGTCATGTTGGTGCCGGCCTCACGCCCCAATGCTGTACTGATCCAGTTCGCCTTTTGTACACTGTAGATACGGCCTTCATCCACCCAGGGTTCGTTGATCACTGTCCCAACAGGGTAGCCGGGCACACACTGCCATCGCTGTAGTCCTGGCTTCCGTCCTCGGCCTTGAACAGTAGAGCCGGCGACGTACGACACTCAGCGCTTGCGCTGCCATTCCGATGATGTGCATTCGCGACGGAGCAGTAGATAACCTGCGTTTGCAGAAGAAAATACGTGAGTGGCACAGTCATGTTGGTGCCGGCCTCACGCCAGCATGAACTTTAATGATGAACTTTAAGCCCTGCTCATTGTTCGGCTTTTGCTCACGAATAACCGTTAATATCTTGTCCCAATCCATCTCCGCAACAACCGAGAATCAGTGACTGGGCCTTGAATCCTGGCAGGCTCGCCAATTGTCATGGATTCTGGTGGTTGCGAACGATGGATTCAGACAGGACCGTTACCGGCACAACACATTTATTAAACGCACGCACGGCACTCAAGAAATACAAATAATATGCCAAACAAATCCCCAAAACTGCAAATTCTAACGAAACATACACACAACCCACAATACACACTAAACGTCCTAAATAAAGTCAGGGAGCTCTACAGTGCTCTAGCCTTCGTGCTACTCATGTCTCGGGTTGACCATGATAAAATGGGCTGACCTTACTCGACCCAGCCGATGCACTTCGCGTCAATGTCCGGGATTGGTCGCGTTGTCTCCCAGTTGGTGATCTCTACAGTTTTGACGAACGTAGCTGTCCTTGCCACTGCCGAATCGTCGTCCGTCGTCGCTGACGTGGCGGAGGCCTCCGAGATTAGGCCTAGCAGCGGTCGCTAATGTCCGGTGCTAAGAGCCCACATGGCCCACCGGGGACTGTCTTCGGCAGCTTGCTTCCAAGGGGGCTTGCGCCAGGAACGTCGGTGATGGCTGCGCGCGGTTGCTGCATCCTGAGCAGCCTCACTCGAACTGGGTGTAGGTCTCCGGCCACCTCTTGGGACGTCCGCGTCACAGGCTGCCGAGTCGGAACTCCTGCCACTTCCGTCGCCAGTGCGCTTGCTGCTGAGACAACCTTCTCCTGGCAAGCCCACGTAGACAATGCCCTGCTCTTTCCGAACGCGCGCTCCCTGCTCTTTATTGAGCTTTTGCTCCCGAATCATCGTTAAGGGAGCACTGACATCGAATTTACGCATGTGAAGATTTTTACATCCGTGAGTAGTTATCGACACCCTAGTAGCGATTCGCAACCGAAAATGCCACTGAGGGATGAATAACTATCCGTTTTATTGATTTAGATTACCGGTATCTAGCAGGATTCAAAACAGCTGGCAAGCCCGTCATTTTTTAGCGCCGACAGCGCCACCTCCAGACCGCGCCCCAGCTGACCCCTTTTCTACAGAAAGGAGTGACATGAGGCTCAGCTGCTCAGCTAACATTCGTCTGCTAGGCGTACATGTTCAGTCACGCCTTGTCACCCGCATCGCCGTCAAAAATTTCTACTAGTGAAGACGACATTCTGGAACTTGGAATCACAGCGATTCGCAACGTCGCAAATCATTTTCGCTTCGACGCTTTGCGAAACAGCGATTAAAAAATGGATGCCGTTCCAAGCAGCAACGAGGAGGCGCCCGAGTATGCACGCTTGGGCCATGCTCTCTGGTGTGTCTCATTACCTGTATTAGCGAATTTTAGCGTGCACGGCATTCCGGTATACGCAAAGGGGTCTGTGGTATAGCGAATGCACACCAGCGGAGAAATAGAATGTGTTAGGTTTTTACAATAGCAATCCTGTGCTTGCAAAGTTCTTCGCACCGCCAGACGGCCCCACCTATCCGGCTTCTCACGGTTGCGGCTGCAGTAACCTGGTATTACGCTAGC
Organism: Rhipicephalus sanguineus; assembly: GCF_013339695.2. NCBI lineage: Eukaryota > Metazoa > Arthropoda > Arachnida > Ixodida > Ixodidae > Rhipicephalus > Rhipicephalus sanguineus. The sequence goes on from NC_051181.1 coordinate 17,466,975, forward strand.
GCGACGAACTCTACCGAAGAACTAAAATGCACTATAAACGCTACCTGCGTGTTACTTGTTAGCAATTATATTTATCTATATGCTACTCCACTTTGATAGCTTGTCGGCGTGTACCTCACGTGTAATGAAACGACACACTCATTCCGCTTTTTCCGCACTTCCAACAACATAATTCCCCGACATGCTGACTGATGAACACACGTCGAATCATGCTTTTTCCTTTTGCCTGTCTTTTCTTGGTGATTTGCGTCTTGTAATTTGAATGAAATCATTCAAAGTGGCGCGACGAAGATCAGGCATGAAGAGTGAGAGCGTTTCCAGGCGCTGGCGCCACAATAAAAACACTCGAACCGTTGATGTCATCGCTGCTAGTGCATCGTCACTCAGAATGGTATGCACCACTCCGAACATGTCACAGTAGTGTCGATGTCGCAGAATGATGAAAATTCCTTTGAGGTTTCGTACGCGCTTTGCCCTCAAAATAAGATAACTTCCAGGGGACGGACGCCATTCAAACTTGGTCAAAAATACTTATACATCTCGAGATTGAAATTTTATGTCAGTGCCCCTTTAATACCTTGTCCCAATCCATCTCCACAACAGCCGAGAATCAGTGACTGCGCCGGATTGAATCCTGCAATCTTCTGATGACAATATTTTGTCATGGTCTCTAGATGGCTGAACACAACACAGGAACACCGAGGACAACGAAAAACTCTTTATGGGAGAAACAACTAAACTATATACACAAGAAGTAGTGAAAACAAAACCCGACTATATAAACAAAGATCCCTTGTCCACACTATCACAAAACTAAAATATTTACAGTTTCATCACTGGTTGATGGCCTTGACGTGGCGGCTCTGGTGCTGAGGTGACGACTTTTCGTGTCTGCGAAGTGCGTTGCTTCACCGGAGCACGACCCTCTGCTGCACCGTCAGGTACCCATAGTTGCCGGTCACCACAAGTACCGCGTCAAGTACACTGCAAGTACCGCGTCAGGTACTTGCAGCAGCTGTACCACTCGTCTGGTGTGCGACCCATGGAGCATAGCCGCAGAGCATCTGCGCGTCCTCAGGAGAAGGGTCTTGCTGGTGCGAGCTCGTTGCCGTCCTGGTCACGCCTCCCAGGTCACAGTAGGATGCTGCGAAGGCACGAGAGGCGACGTGGCCAGCGAGGAGGAGGAGGAGAGAAGGCAGAGCGCGCGCTTGCTGGTGGGACAACCTTCTCCTGGCAAGCCCACGTAGACAATGCCAGCTCGTCGTTGCTTGCGTCCCAATCACAGCTCGGGTCACGCGCCTCGGGCTTCTCCACGTTATGATGCGTGCGCTCGCGCCATTTCGAACATCTTGTTGTCGTCTTTCTTCTTCGGAGGGCTCTTACTCATGACAATCACCTTTAGTTATTGACGTTACAGATGGAAATCTGGGAAAATTGACAATATGCATGATGGTATCGCGATTTTTATGTGTTGCGCCCATAGAAGAACATGTAAACAATGGCAACACGACGGAAGCATAATCTCTCATGCTGCGGTGAAAACCGCATTTCCTCCATGACGCTGTCGGGCCGCCCTCGTGTGCCTGCATGTTATGTTCGTATCCTATCCAGCCTTTGGTTAATTATTGTGCAGAAGAGAAAATTAGGCCAGTAATTTCAGATAAGGAAGGGTATTTCATAATTATGCCGGACAGTATTTTCTCAGAAAAAGCATTAACATCCATAAAAAAGAATTTTAGGACGGTCAAACTTAAACCATCGGTAGTTAGGCAACGTGCTGTGGACCTTTTGTTCAGACATAATCTTGAGAAGATAGCTTGTAACGTCAAGAAGACTAAATCGCATACTTTAGAATGGTCTTTTTCAGCGAAAACACATAAGAATGACATGTCTTTTTGAGCAGTAGTATCGGAGAAAGGCACCTGGCAATTTTCTGCATCTAGTTTCTTGCAGAACTACTTAGCCTCCTTGAGTTTTTCAGACCCTTTTCGTATGCATAATTCTCAGGCGTAGTTCAGTTTCTTTCAGAGGAGAGCCCCAGTGGTTGTAAAGCCTTTAGTATGGACATTGAGGACCTTTATTACTCTTTGCCCCATGAGGGGTTGTTAAAATGTGTTAAAGGCCAACTGCAACGAAATTTGACTTGGACAGAATTCGCTCGGAATGCGTAGTATGTTGGGTAAGTAATGATTGTAAAGAGTGATGTGCAGACCGTCACTTTTATTCATGTGCGGTGTGGTGAAGGAAGGAGTCGTGCACGGTAAGGCTGGTAAACAACATATATTCTCACGCTTAAACAACCTTCTAAGACCATACACGCATAGCAGACAGACTTTAACAAGATACACTTTAAACTAAAGGTTCAGTGAACATGCAATGTCCTAAAGTGATGCGCTCACGTTCCTTCATGTCTTGCCCACGTCCTCGCAAACGCCTGCAGCACAGCAGGCCGACGGACGATCGTCTCAGCAGGTGGACGGCACGTAGTGGCGCGGCTTGACGAGCAGCAGGGTGAGTGGTGGCGGGACAAACGTTCAGGCAGGCAGGAACCGAACAGGAACCGAACTGGGGCGGACTCGGACGCCTTGGTCACTAGCGCCCGCAGGAGCGCAACCCGTCAGGAGGCTGCCCAGCGGTTGTCCCGGGTAGCCCTCACGAACGTAGCCTCTCGAACGCTGTGCTTCCGTGGCCACTACTCCCAGCTCCCGGCTTCTTCCTTCTCTTTATCTTCGCTGCCACCACCACGCGCTCCATTTTTGTCCGCAACGTGTCGCATTCCTCGCTGCTGTCCTAGTCTTCAGTATTTCACCACAGTGATAATCAAATTGAAACATCTTGCTGTCGCGTACCTCATTTATAATCGGTGCTCTCATTATCAGCTAGCAGACGATGCGGAGCCCTAGCGGTGTGCCCAGACAAACCGGACACAAACGGAAGTGACGTAAATCGCAGTTCACGGCCGCTCGTGAGCAGAACTCCCTGCAGCCACATCCCTCCCTTTTTTGCGTGACGCTCCTTTACGAGCAGCTAATTCAGAAAAGTTAACTCTTTTGTAGAATGAAATGCGGGGCCGTAGGCTGCTGGAACACGTATGTTACGGACGGGACCAGCTTTCACGCTTTTCTGAAAAATGTAAGGCTTCAATAGCTGCGGATTATCACAGTGAGGCGAACGGAATGGGAGCTATCGAAGAGCGAGGTAGTTTATGCAGCACACTTCAAAGGTGACAACTTTATGTACAACGGGTACCTTTTTGCCCAAATACTACTGAGATTGAAAAGAATTTGATTCCCGACGCAGTGCCTTCAATATTCACCCACTGCAAACTTGGCAGCGGGAAGCCCTGACCAGCGTTTGGAGAAGCACCGGCGACAAGAGGTATTCGTATTAGACAGCTTTAGTATAGCATAAAATGCTTGTGTTAGCGTGTTTTGCACACTAAAATGTAGCGTAACGCTATTCGAAAGACATTTAGTATAGCGCAAAGCAGGTAAAACGACACCCCGCGAAGCGCTAGACTAGCTGCGCCATCTACGCGTGAGTAATGAAAGCTCCAAAAAGCTGATCGGCTCGCTTCTAGTTGCGAGTGGTCAAAGCAGCAAAGTTCAACAGAAATGTAGTTGTGCTCGGTTCAAATGAATTCAAGCACATAAACGTATTTAAAAAAACAAATTGTGCTACATTAGGTTTAATGTAAAAAATCTTGGGCGCTATCAGAAAAGTGTTTACAGAAATGCAGGGACGCTTTCGGTGGACATAGGAGTCTGCCAAACTGAGCATCAGTATAAAAAACAATGCTGTCTTACCGTCCGTAGTCTATCAACGAAGCGGGAATACCCGATGTGTAAACCCGCAGCATCATTTATTGTGAACCAGCGAGTTCTCCAAGACAGTACAGGGCGAGACGATAGGTGCGAAGCGGGCAGCCGTTGCTTAGAAAAAGGCTCTATGGCATGTATCCGTGTTTCCTTCACGGTGGATGTCGACATACTTAGTTTTTTCGTTACCATCTAAAAAGAAAACTCTGTGGCGCAGCCACGAAGCGAATACTTCGGAGCGCAGAGCAGACGATTCGCCTGCATCGGTCGGTCTCTGGTTGTGGTCTGCATCACTTCCGGTCACCTGTACTGGCGTCGTTTTTTCTAGTTTCGTCATCAAAAATTGTGTTGTTGGCGAGTTTTTCTCTTAGGTAACCACTTGCATTTCGAAGGTGAAATTTGGCAGGTAGCATTATCTCCTGCTAGACTGCCTATAAATCGGCTTTTTGAGGTGTGCGAAATTTCGTTGCAGTTGGCCTTTAATGACTGTATTAGCGACTTGAAAAAGTCTCGCGCACACCTGACACTGGCATAGTGTGGAAGTGGAAGTGAAAGCAGGCAGAAATTGGGGAAACTAAAATAAGATAAGAAACAAGGGGCAAGGTGAAGTGTGTACTACTGGTGCCAAATATTGAATCATGGAAAGCTTGAAACGATGCAAAGTTGCTTGATGTTCTTGGAAAAATGCATGTTATGAAGCAACAGTACACAAGTGAACTAAGGTGTTGTGGCGTTGCAGTGAGGAATAGCAACTTTTATGGTATGTATTGTGTAACCTACCTGTCTGCACTTGCATGGTATTTGTGCAGGTGCTGAACTGGGAAACGACGCTGCAGATCCCAAAAATTGCTCTGCTGTCCACAGAAAGCACAGACCTAATCCTGCGGCTCTGCTGTGGTGCGGAGCAACGGCTTGGCCGTAATGGGGCTGACGAGATCAAGGCGCACCCGTTCTTCGCTTCCATCGACTTTGAGGGAGGCCTGCGAAACAAGCCGGCTCCCTACATTCCCAACATCCGCTACCCGGCTGACACGTCCAACTTTGATGCCGTGGACGATACGGTTCTCGACAAGGCCCCAGCCGCCGCGCCCTGAGCCGAACGGCAGACATCCAGAGCATGCCTTCTTCGAGTTCACCTTCCGGCGGTTTTTCGACGACGGCGGCCAGGCATATCCCGTGCGGGCGGGGACAGGGGCTGCCCTTGGGGTTACGGGGTCACAAGGCAACGAGGAGGGTCTGGACGGACAGGGGTCTCCAGTTTATGTGTGACCGAGGCTTTTCGCGGACTTAATGCCGAATTTGACGGGGCTGACCGCGTAGGAGGTTATGACGCGCATTGAATGGCAACAGTCTTCCATCACTGTCTTCGTGCAGCTAATGTTGGCAGCTGAAAAAAAGCAGTGGAGCATGTGAGGCCATGCCCGAAGATTGCTTCTGTTCAAGTAAAGGCTTGGTGTTTGCATGTGTGGTCGGTCACAAGTGCTTGTGGTGGGTGACCTTGCCATTGCTATTGATGCTATCAGTGTTCCAGTTGGCGGCCATCTACTCTCCACGTGCTGCGAAGACCCAACTGTTGGCACGCAGATGCAGATAGAGGAATGTGTTAGGGAAGTCTGCCTATGTGTAGAGTGAAACCGTTGGGATGATGCCACAAACATGGGGTGGCGCTTGCCATTCGTTAAAGGCGGCAAGAGATGTGCAGCCAGAAGAACCTCGACTTACTTGACAGTGTTATTAACTAAGAGCAGTCAGTCTTGATGAATCCATCAAATTGATTGAGGTGTTCAAAGCAATCAGAGGGCCTCGTTACTGTCAACAGTTGCGATGAGGCAACATTGTTGAAAGGCTGTGACCAATTTAGCAAAAAGGAAATGCCAACAGGTGCCTCACCAATCTGCACAAACAAACGAACAAAAACAAATCGTATGCTTTCGGAAGGGACATCGCCGCAAGAATTCCACCACTGTATTGCGTCAAAGCCTCTGCCTGGATTTGAAGAGTTGCTGTGCTGTTACTGTATTCTTTGTTTTAGGTTTTTCTTATTGCTTTTGGAGCGAAGCAACGCCAAGTCCCGGTACTTTACTAGGGAAAGAAGAGACTCTGTTTCAATTTCGCGGTTGGAAAAAAAGTGTACACACACTCCGCCCTTGCGCCTCTTGACCGACCTGTTCTGATTTTTTTTTTGGTCGCTCTGGAGATGCACTGGACTGTGATACGTGTCGAGGCGGTTTTGTGAAGGACATCGCCGCTTGCTACGTGTGTGGCTGGACGTCGTCTTTTTTTACCCAGGGCACGTAGACATCAGAAAGGCACCATTGTTGCTTGTTGTTCGCTATTATTATTAATTATTATAATTACCTCTTGTATAATAGCTTCCACCAGCTACCTCTCCTCTTGAGGAGTCCAAGCCCTCTGTGTTATTTATTTGATTTGCAAGGAATTTTTGAAGAAGTCTGTGAGTGCCTGTCATCTATCTCTCTTTGTCAGTTTGCTCTCCCCTGTCTTCTTTCAATATCTTTTGAGGTGTGTGTGGTCTCGGTGTGTGGTGAACCACAGCTCGTTGTTTCTTTGAAGGGTTGGGGGGATTTGATGCAGCAGAATTGTGGCAGAAAGGCTGAGGCAGAAACCAAGCAGCACCATGGTCTTGTGTCCTTTCTTGTCCTATCTTTCTGCCACTGTTTTTCACTTGTAATCCTGAACCAGCCAGCCCAAATGTGTACCCTTCTACCAACTTGAGTGAGGACATCCCTGTGCATTGTAACATGTGGCATTTGTACAAGGAGAGTGCCTTCTCTGAAATCTTCAGCAGTTGGTGCAGCCCATTGCACCGGTGCTTATGTAGCTGGCATTCTGGCCTGAACGCAATTCTATACTCTATCTACCTGTCTAAGCATATAACCCGCCATGCTGCTAAGCTTGAGGGTGCAGGCTCAATTCAATGGGGTCAAAATGCAAAGAACACCTGAGTGCTTAGTGCACGTGAACAGGTGGTCAACATTAGTCCCCCACTACAACATTGTAAAACATTGCCTCTAAATATCTAGCTTGATCTTGTGACATGTGGCATACAGTGTACAGGGTGTCCCAGCTATTGAGCACCAAGATTTTAAGAAAGAATAACTGCATTATGAGCCCACATTGTTCCTGGTACACTGGAGCAGCCATTAGTAATGTTTTAATCAGATTTAATTAGATACAAATTTTTAACTTAATAATTACTCGTAATTATCCAAATTCCAATGAGGATCTGTAGATATTTTTAAGGGGCATTTAACTGCCACTTTCAGCAACATATTGTGACTACGCTTCCATCTGCATAAGAAAGCAGTGCTCTCATATGAGCTTATTGCGAGTACTACTAACCGTTTTGCCTGACGGCATTCTATACCTTAATGATGGCATCGAATGAGTGCCAGCATCTGTCGTGATTTCTGGGCGATTCCTTACAGTGGACCGTATTCGTCATCCATATCTCGCGGATCCCGTGGACACGCTGCTGTTCTGACTAGGTATGGCCTGACATTGTGAATCGTTTTCTGTGGCGATAGATAAAAAGGATTCATGCACACTACCAAGACAGGGACGGAGGGGGGCACACACACGAGCGCTGACTCACAACTGAGTCGGCGCTCATGCATGTGCCCCCCTCTGTCTTCTCGCACTGTTTTTCGTTGCAATTCTACAAAACCTATTAGCAATAGCTAGCTTCACACAAATGATATGTTGCTTTGGCCGGGGCATGGTCAATGAAGCTCTATCACTTTTTTTCCCCTGCATTCTTTGTTAACACTGGATACCCTGGTATAAACCAGTGCCCTCAAACACCAGGATACCCTGGTGTTTGAGGGCCCTGCTTCCCGATGCACATCACATGGTAGTCGCGTGGTATTTTCATATTTTGCGGGCTGAACAATTAGTATGTTGCTGAACATAGCTCTTGGATGTCCCTTAAGTATACCTATAGATTCCTCATTGGGAGAGTATTTCTCAAGTTAGAAAACTTACTACAATTAATTAACGGGTTAAAATAGTGGTGGCTACTCTAGTGCACTGAGAACCAGGTTGTCTTTGCATAGCGCAGGATAGCTGGGGCACTGTGCCTAGTGACAGTGCACGGGCGTTCACTCCTTGAAGGCCTTTCGAGCAGTTGCACGTTTGAGCATTTGTGGGAAGACGTTTTTGTTTGATGAAAGGAAGGCACTTGATGCATGCCAAGCATGGAACAAATGATCTTGCTTGTGACAATAATCTTTGAGGGGCTTGTCTATTGGCTGGTTGTTTTGGTGCATGTCCAGCTGACAGGTTCAGCAAGGTAGGGCCATTGCTAGGTGTGGCTTGCCCTGCGGAAATTTCGCTACTGTCTTCAGTTGATATGTTTGGCTGGCTGCAGTCCTTGTGCCTCTTCATTGGGGCCCATCTAGACTGCATTATCATTATGAACAAGAAATAATGTGCCCCCAATCACATCTTGACCCAAGAGCTTATTAATGGCTGCCGGCACAGCTGTTAATTGCCTGAGCTCGCCTTCAGCAACGTAGGAAATATTGCGTGATCAATCCATTTGCACTGTGTCATTAACAGCAGCTCTTCAAAAGTCTTGCCTTTGTTACGCTAAGAATTCTTTCCCTTTGGTTCCTTCATATTGTCATCGCCTGTTGTAGCAAGTGGCCAATACTGGCATTAAGAAAGAGTTAGGTCAACATTGGACATAGCATGTAAAAAAATGTTTCCTTTTTTACATTTTTCGTTTCAAAATTAGTAGAAAATAACCGTATTTTCCTTTGCTATATCATGTTATTCACTACAATTCTGTGTTCACTATAATCAGCTTCTGCTGTAGTTGCAGTGATTTTTGAAAGTGCCCATCTCCTCACTTCTTCCCATTAAGGAAAGAAACCTGAAAGAATGTTCTATTAAACTGGTGCAGCGTTTAGACAGGAATTTGTATGTTCAAGCTATATAAGACTTACGACATTGTCGACTCTGCCGGTCTGCAAAGTTGTGTTAAGCAGGCGAATATGCTCATATCAGAACACAAAAGAGACTAGTTGTGCCTTCAGTCCTTATATGTTGTTAGTGTGCCTGTGCATACGTGCCAAATTTGGATTTGTAGCCGGCTGTTGCAATCTCTGTAAAGAAAGCAACGCAAAGAGATGATGATGTGGTTGCGAGCACGAGGTTGTAGGCTTGATTCTTAGCTGTGGAAAACACGTCTTAGTTAGGGCAGGCATTAAGAGTACTTGGATTCGAGTGCATGCTGAGGTATTTCAGGTGATCAAACTAGCCCTGTTGTCAGTTATATTGCCAGCATTAATCCGAAGCACCAAGCTACAGTGTCCTCGCATAGCTCTTCAAAAAACTCTGTACTGGCGAAAGGGCAGACTTGCTGTTATTGCTTGCTTTGAAAAAGATTCTCAGCCCACGAAGGCCTTATGACTTAATTCACCCTCCATCAAGTCTCTGTGCCACAACTTTACCATGTTGTGCTCTATACTCCACCTTGTACAACACTCTGGAAGCTATGAAAGTAGTGCCTTATTGCCTTGCTGTAGGGGTGTGCGAATATTCGAAACTTCGAATGTGTGATTTAATTCGCAAGACACTTCTACTCTTCAAAAAATTCAAACACCACAAAACTTTGTAACAAGTATTCAAATCGGCACAGGGAACTACATACCTGGGCTGAATTTCACCTCATTTGTGGCGCGATCTTGCACGCGTTCTTAAAACAAACGGAGGCAGTCCGTTCTATCCTAGCACATGCGATTGGTCAGTGTAGAGCCATGACGTCTGTCACTGTTCACATTGACCAGTTGCATGCGGCTGGATAAAATGGACCGTCTCCGTTCGCATTGAGAATGTGTACAAGATCGCGCCCTTGATATACAAATAGACAAACTGCCCCCCACTGCTCTTTTGCAAACGTTGTGCCAGTATTCAATCGTAGTGACCATAGCGTAGCATTGCGTACGACGCCTAGCACATTGTTGCAATAGAGTGCCGATATTATAATGAAGAAAACCTCCGAAACAGTTGGGGAGCCATTGCAAAACTAAGAAGAAATGTCTAGAAATTAGGAAATCTAGCATTATTCTGGGTTATCCTCAGATGAAGCACCTGCAGTGAACATCATGCCAATCAGTTGTCATTGTTCCTCCCAGTCGAGAAAGCATGCTTAGACATAAACGCACCAGTGTGGATGTTATCATTGTTTGGAGGAACGGTGACATACAAAAGGGTGTCGCTGCTTCCTGAAGCAGCTATTCATCCTTTAGGACTACATTGAACAACTATTCTAATGTGATTTCTGGGGTTTTACGTGCCAGAACCACAAAAAACTTACAGGAGTCCCTTGGGCATTCGCCTAAGATAACACGAAGACAAAAGCTACCTTTTCTTAGTCGATGTACTGATATCCCCCTCCCCCTTGGAGGCTTTCTAGACCTCCCGTAGTTTTGCACTGCCTCTGTAATCGGCCCACTTTTGACCAAGCGACGACGCCATGTGACGTCATAGTGAGGTCACGATGATGTCATGGTGACGTCACAAATTTTGGATATCTGTGATGTCGTATGTTGATGTCATCACGCGATGATTATTCGTGTTGACAATTGATGCTGATGGTTAATTTTCGTGTTTGATGAGGCATCTGAGGCTTTTGCTTTTATATGATTATGAGGCACACCGTAGTGGAACGATCCGGAAGTTTAGACCATCTGGTGTTCTTTAACGTGCACTGACATTGCACAGTACACAAGCATCTAGCATTTCACCTCCACCGAAATGTGGCTGCCACAGCCGGGATTACAGGGACACTAGAGGCAAATAAAAATTTATGTCAGAGTGAAAGGTCAATGTTTCAGAACGTCTAAAACGTCACTGTTATCAACAGCAGTGCTCTAGTAATCAAGAAATTAAGGTAAACGTAGGACGCTATACACGCCATCAGTGGATCGTTTTGGAACGAGCCCGATGACTTCAAGAGTCCTGTGTACAAATTATCACTAGTATTCAGGCTACTTCTGATAAAGAAAGAACTTTCCGAGCATTGCAAGACTTAATAAGATGCTGCTTGTGCATTTCTGTTTGACTCATGGAAAAAAGAACTTGACGTCACAGTGGAGAATGGCGTGGGTTGTGCAAAAGTTCCGTTTTTGCAGAGCTGCAAGCGGTCGCATCTCAGTGGCAGTTTCGTTATCGCGCACTGCTGCGTGTGCCTTGCACGCTCATAAAAGTTGCCTTAACAAAAACTTCGACAAAATGCCCTGTCCATCTGATGTTGTGTAACGGGCCCTTCGGAGCAGAAACCGCAGTGTCGGCTGCCGGGCAGTAATGGCAGGCAACGTTGGGTAAGGCAAATGCTATGCCAGGAGGCCTTTTCAGGCGCGCAATTTGAAGTGTGCTAACACTCTGCGCAACACTAAAATGTGGTTTTCATTCAAAGTAAGCATTTCCTTGGCACAAAACAAGCACTACGAGGTTTCTGGAACGCTATTTCAACAATCAACGTTAACATTTGCCTTTAGTTTCCCTTTAAGCCCGCACCTTTTGTGTAAGCACACGAGCACCATTACCATGGTGGTTGACCAGATATGGTTCTCTCGAGAAATAGTGTTGTACAATGAGTATGGCACACTGCAGCGCAAAAAACACACAACGGACGGTACACTAACAATGACAACGAGCGCTGAACTTGCAACAACCTTCATTGGAAGAATTTCACACATGTTTATGCTGTCCAACACAGACGTCATTCACTACACATGCATAGGAACGCCAACTTTTTATCAGTTAGTTGTAGGGACGGCACGCTTGCACAATTATCCCCCAGATAGGAAATGCGTTCTGCTTCTATGATTTCATGGGTGATTCGCGTTTTGCTCTTCTTAATGATTGACGTGTTATTTACCTCGGTTGCGCAATCCTGACACGTTATACAATGGCTGGCTAGGAAACCTTCAACATCCTTTCCGTCACGTGCATTTTTTACGATTGTTTGCATGCTCCCTTAGCCAATCGTTTACGCATCTCCCGGTTTGGCCTGCGTACACTTTTCCGCACTTTAAAGGAACTTTGTACACCACCCCTTCTGCGCATTCAACAAAGGCGGCCTGTGCTTAGTGCCACAGACCTGCTGCTTCCTTGCCTCTGGGTCGGTCATTCTGCAGAGCTTAGACAGCCTGTGTGGTGCCGTGAATACCGCTGTTGTTGAATGCGCACAAGGGATGGTGTACAAAATTCTTTTAACCCCTTAAGTGCTGAATAAATTACGAAAAACTGTTCGAAAATTGCCAATTTTTTTGTGACGCGGAATGGTTCATTAAATATTCAACACAGAAATACTTGCGAAAACTTTTTTAAGACAGATAAAAATGCTTTATTCGTCATATTTCACACAATCATGCAATACCTAGGCCCTTAGCCAGGAATTTTTTTCGGGGGGGGGCACTTGCTGAAGGCCTTGAAAAACACCTATTTTCATCATTTATTTACAGTAAATAAATCCCATCCATCATCATTCCGGGTGGGCGGGAATGCGCAGGCCCCCAGCCCTCCCCCCCCCCCTTGTAATACCCGATACCTGGGGTATTTGGTGAGTATTTCGAAACAAATTTCTGCAACTCAAGAAAGTAAGGGTTACATTTGACTTCCCATGGACAAAGTGTACTATTCCTCGATGAACTACAAACTAGATGAGCCTACCATCCTTGTGGTAGCATTCAAAGCGCAGCATTGCGCCATTTTCGTTTATAACGCGCGGGAAACGCATGGAGCGTATTTTGCCGTTTAGTGTGCAGGCTCTCATTCAATGAAAGCACCAATCATGGAACCCGTGCTGCCTTCTATGTTTTACACAGAAAATGCCATTTCACGATCTCGGCTCGTCAAAAGCTTCTTGAAAAATTGCTGACGAGGCCATGACAAGCACAGCTCGTCATAAGCAAAAAAGTAACAATTTCTCGTGACGAGCTGAGCTCGTCATAGGCAGTTAAGGGGTTAAAGTGCAGAAAAGTGTGCGCGGGCCAAACCGGGAGATGCATAAACGATAGGCTAAGGGAGCATGCAAACAATGTAAAAACTGCGCGTGACGGAAAGGATGTTGAAGGTTTCCTAGCCAGCCATTGTATAACGTGTCAGGATTGCGCAACCGAGGTAAATAACACGTCCGTCATTAAGAAGAGCAAAACGCGAATCACCTGCGAAATCATAGAAGCAGAACGCATTTCCTATCTGGAGGATAATTGTGTAAGCGTGCTGTCCCTACAACTAACTGATAAAGAGTTGGCGTGTCTGCGTCGGACAGCATAAATGTGTGTGAAATTTTCCAATAAAGGTTGTTGCAAGTTCAGCGCTCGTCATCGTCGTTAGTGTTCCGTTAGTGTACCGTCTGTTGTGTGTCTTTCGCGCTGCAGTGTGCCATAATTATGTACCAACAAGCCCAACTTGACACTTTAAACAATGTACAATGAGGTTTCTGTACCTTATTTGCTGTACAACAAACTTAGTTCTTTATTGGTTGGTGAAAAAGAATTATTTTTGCATATGTCAGTAGTACTATTCGAATATACTCTAAAAAGTATTCAATTCGATTCTCACTTGGTTATTCGAATTTGCTTCGAAGTTGAAAATGTTATATTCGCACACCCCTACTTTGCAGCTTTTGTTGCAGCTGCAATGTGGTCATTTCCATCCATGTAATATTTTCCTACCTTTCTTGAAAAAGATCTTTTTGTTTGTGAATTTAATTGTGTGGCGGGCTAATTGTGTCATTCTGCGCATTCCATTGCTTCTCTTATTGAATTACATAAACATCTGTGTATGCTTTGACCATAAGGTGTAGAGACAGTTGCACAATTGCTTGGCTATTGTTTTCATGTTTCTTGCTTGCAATATGTAATGCACTGTTACGCGATTGTTAATGCACCAATTCAAAACATCACCCCCTTGCAGGCAGCTCATCTTGTCCTTGGAAGCTATTTACTGTAATAGAGTATGTAACCTGGTCAGGTTTAGCCAGTGTTCTTGCACTTACTCTCATAAAAACAACCACCATCTAAACATTACACGCAGCAAGCATTTATTTTGGATCTTTCGAGTCACAGTTTTTGCTTAAGCTTTTTGGTCAAGTCCTGAGGGTCAGCTGAGTGGCAGGCCAGCGCACGACTGTCACCTTGTGACACTGACATTGTTTTGCTTTGGGGAAGTACATTGAGATTCGATGAAACTTGTTACCCTCTTCAAATGAAGTCTGTTTACAACAGTACACATCTTGGTTTCATACCGCTTGCTTTCAGAGCACACAGTCTATATAAATATAGCCTCGGCATCATTGCCTGCAGTATGAGGTGCTATGGACAGGGCATAAACAACGACATTCCAATTCAAGAAATATTATCATGGTTGCTCTGTGCAGCTTGGAAAACTGACAGAGATTTTGACAGTTTGATGTCTATGGATGGCATAGAGATGCCAATATTTGAATTGGCATCTCTATGCCAGAGCACTTTGGCAGTCCTGCCAAAGTGCTCTTCTGAAAGCAGGCTTTGCCATATGCACTAATGGCACATTTGAATGCTTCATTAAGAGAAATGGCAGTTTCAACCTCACTGCCATTCCCGACTGGTTTGTTGAAAAGGATTGCTAGCAATGGCTGGATATATTGGACAAGACCTTTCTTTCATACACAGACTCTCTACAGCTGTACAAAATGAAAGCGAGTCAAAGGCTTGGTTGTTTGCAGCCAAGTAAAGGATAGGGGGTGTTATTTCTAGCTTTGTGATGTATAAGTTATTAGGTAAAGGAAAACGAAAGAGAATGAAAGGATTCCTTAGTTCACTGCATCACATGCGCAGTGCTCTTACCAATTTTGCTGAGGCTATGGCCGCTCCCATGTCCGCATGCTTGAACTTCAAATGGGGGGCTATATGGGCTGTGTGGTTGTTTTGCGGTGTCCCATTTCTGCGCTGTTTAAAAAACTGCGGGTATTTAGGCATTGGATCTGACTGAAGGGCTAGGCATTCGAAACAAGTAGCCACGTAGAAGTCCTCTGAGCTAATTTGAACCAACCACTTGGTATGTCCGTATGAACAAGGAATGCATGCGCTTCTTTCTCTTTCAAGCTCCTGCACATTGGTTCATGTTTGTCCCATATGCCTTAGCCTTTAATGCTGCTGAAGAGTGTGAACAGATAAAGGAAAATTTAGCTTGTGCCTAATAAAAGAACTTTTAAAGGGGCCCGGCAACCTTTTTTGAACATGGTCAGAAAATGCTGCTGATTGGTAGTCGAGGTTCCTGTGAACATGTGAATGCCAAGCATTATACTGCAGCACTGAATTTACAATTAAATTTCAAGGTCATCTAGAAATCGCTCGCTTTTCTCTCAACAAATGGTGCCCATAATCAAGTGCGTCTTATACCCGAAAGCACATTTAGACGGCCACTGGCTGATTTGTGCATTGCAAGCTGCACCACAGCCACTGCAACACGCCCAGACAGACACTTAGAGAGTGCGACAAATCATTGTCGCTTCACGGATTCTAAAAGTTCTTTGGGCCAGTCAATTCATGAGGCAATAAACTTCGACAGTGAGTTCATTCGATGATTACATTGAAAAGTGTTGCAGGGCCAGATGATTACCACTAGTATAGAATGTGATTCATACTTGCTGGGCAATATGGGGCAAGAATAAAAAATTTTCAAAGTGCTGCAGTTGTAATTAATTAGAGCTTGGGCCTCTCCTTTACTGCTGCACTTGCAGATTGTTCTAGAGCATTCCTCTCTATTCTGTCACTCTTGGCGTTCAGCTCTAGTCGGACACTGGTAATAGGTATGGGTGTTTCTAATGCATCAGGACTTGCACTTGTGTGTGTGTCTCTCTGTTAATACATTTTTTTTGCCCTGCACACATTTGCTGGGGTGGAGCTCTTTCTTATAATTGAACATTAGCATGGCGAAAACAAGGACAACTTTAGTGTGTAAAAATAAGACCCTTGGTACCTCAACACATCGACCTATTGGTAATGTAGATTTGATACAGTACTAAGCAGTTGAAAGTATGTACACAAGTAGGTCATGACTACTGTGCAAACATGCCATCCACAAGTGCACTTGTGGATGCTCACTGCATGGACATTGCCTGCAAACTGTCACTATTGCCATTAGGTGCCTTAAGGTTTCTATGCCTTTTGTCATGCAGCTATTCACTGTCTTGGCTGTGTTGCTACTGTATAAAATGCTTTGGCACTGTTGTCTGACAGCTTGTTTCTACAGTACAACCACTATTGGATACTCACCCGGGCGTTGACTTAAGCAACACGCTGTGTACTTTGTTCTAGAAATAGCTTGTAGTTCACAACTTTGTTTGGTCAGAGTTCCAGTGAATGTGAATTATGCACTGAATTTTTCTCGTATGACATCTGTAGGGGCTGGGATACAGGTGTTATTTATTGTGCAGTTGGAATTTTGAAAGATGGGCTGGTCACCTCATGTGGCTACTCCACTGTATAGGATTTGTGCTGCATGCCAAACCAAGTGCATTTGATATGTAGATGACCTTATGGATTACAGTAAAATTGTAAAAATGTTTGCCATTTATGTTTTAATGAGGCATAGTTGAATGCACCTAATGTCTTTGCATGAACGACACTGTTTCTCAATATTATACCAATATTATTAGTGGTGAGATTAATTCACTGTAGAAAACTTCATTCTGGAGCATCTGTCATCAATGGTCATTGTCTGTGCAGTACACATTGCTGACATATATTTTTTGCTATGTTGAGAAAGGCTTTGTACTGAAATGCAGGATTGATACATGTTTCAATATTGGGAAGGAGAATTTCGCTCCCTGTGTAATTGACAGAACATTGAATCCGGTAAAATGTACATCATGTTTACACCTGACCAAGTGCGATATTTTTGCATGAAAAAATATATTTTTGCCATTTAATGCAGCAATGTTAACAATACTGCTTCACACATCAATTAGCAAAGTTATGTGGTGTTGAAAACTGGCCGGAAACAGGCCAGCTGCTCAAACCCTGCCAATCCTTGAAAAAGAAACAAAGTGCTAAATCTCTTTGCTTCCCTTTTGCTCTGCAGCCTTTCTTTTTCTCACTCTGTCCTGTGCCTTATGTACATATTGTAAATTTTGGTTGAAATTGACTTGTAGCTTCTCCTGTTTTATATTTCTTTTGGTCAAAACACTTTTTTTTTCTCTCTAGGATGGTGTACATAGGAAGGCGGGCTTTTAGTCAAAACAAAGAAGCCTTGTACAGTTTCCAGCCTCGCGCTATTGCGAGAATGTCTTTTAAAAGGCTCTTGTTTGTCTTTCTCTCCGGATTGTCATTCTGCTGTGTCACTTTTCCAAAGTCAAGTGCTTTACATCCTTCCTTCCATCACAGTGTTGCTACAAAAGTCTTCCTTTTCTTCTGATCTTATGGCACAGAAGTAACAATAAAATAGAAATTCTTATATGAATGTCTTTAGTCATTGCTGCGAGTTTATGTTGACAGCATTGGTGCACATCACAAATGGTTTGATGTGCATTGCAAAAGAGAGTGGCTGGGGGAGTAACGAGAACTAAAAGGTAAAGTTCTCTACATGTAACTGAGACACACTCGGCGTTATTATGATCACAAAGAAAAACATTACTGCTATTAGCTGATTTTACTACACTTGTCCTGAACTTTAATAAACCAGTTACCGGAGAGCGTCAGACCCAGAACCAGCTGTCCACACAGGGTAGATCTAAGAAAGAGTGGGCATCTTGGTTTAGCATATTTTGAAGTGAAAGGCACAACGGCAAAAACGGACAAAAGGGAGAGTCGTACACCTGATCCATATATCCATAAGTCACCCCCTTGTCAAAGTCTGTCTGTTTGAAATTTTCAAGGCAGCATGTGTCATGTGGAAACGTGCAAGTTGGAATTCACCAACTTAAAAGAATATTAACGTTCAGTGGTTTCCCAGAACTTGAAGTTGGGGATGGGTATAAGGGGTTGGGCTGAAGGAGAAGCAGTAGTTTTAAAGTGTCTGTCTATGAGAAAAATGAGAGAGTCGGTCACTTACACAACGAAAATGGCTGTATTTATGGGCGAAACTAAAGATAATATCGTATTTGCAGATAAAGAATTTATGGCTGCTACAAACAGGAATAAGTTCAATATATTGATGAACTATGCAATCGCGCTCGCAATATACGAGCGCAGATATTTCACACATCCGAGCCATTCACTCAACAACTGAATAGTAAAGACGTATACCAACCACAACCGCTGTACCGACCCATGAGCATCCACCTATATGGTGATGAAATTGATGAAATGAAAAAAAGATTAAAAGCTCAACAAATGCATGTGTACATTCTCAACCACATCTTTGCCAGTTAAATTTGCCTTTTTTTGCGATAAATCAAAGTTAATTTCATTCCGTCATCACAGACAAAAAGCTGTCAGAACAGCTTGAACAATTCACAGCCCCATATTGGCCTCGAGGAGTTACGGAGTCGCCCTCCATCGGACGCGCCTCGATTGCGTGCTAGGCAGGATACCGCCGGCGCGCTCCCCATAGGTTTTGCTGTCGGCGCTCTACAAAAACACCTCGCGGAAGCCCTCCAGGCGTTTCTGTAAGTACTTTCGAAATGAACTGTGTTCTTTAATGTCAAAAAATCATTTCGACGAACTGAAAGCACAAGATAGTCTACAGTCGCTGTCTCTTTGCAGAAAACCGAGCACCCGCTTCACGCTGTCACCGCGTTGCAGACCCCTGAACCGGCTTCTTGCGTGAAAGGTAGTCACTCGCTGAGTGCAAACTATGTGAAATATCTCGTAAGAGTAGACTGCCTGTATAACCAAACGGAGCATAACAGAAAGAAGCCCTAAGCCAGCGGTCGCACGGGTTCGCGACGACTGACGGTGCCTCTGCATGTATGAGCGTCTGCATGTATGTAGAGGTGTGCAGGGGCTCCGGGTAGCCCGAAAGCCCGACCCGGCCCGCGGGCCGACGTATTTTCACCTCGGGCACGGGCCGGGCTCGGGCTACTTGGAGTTTTATCGGGCCGGGCTCGGGCCCGGCGCGAAGCCCGACTCAAGCCCGAAATATAGAGAATGAGCGGGAATTGTTTTCCAGCACGCATACAGCGCCTTTTCCGCGACCGCCCTTTACCGCTTTTCCTTTCCATTCGCTACTTTAAACAAATGGGGAGCAGGTAAAACACTGCCTCTGTTGCACTCCGACAAACAGAGAAGTAACACCACCTGAGCTAGTGACGGCGCCACGCGACTGTTCGCGTTAGATTTAAGGCCAAATCCCATACGAGTGAAAATGCACGCGACAGCGACGAGCGACCCGACGTAGATCGCCTTCGGACGGCTCTGGCGAGCGAACTCCATTGTTGCTGGCATGAGGCCGTCTACTGTGTGTCGTTTGATCATATTTGATATGCTCAACAAAATGCCAAATTACCGGAGAACGATGTTTTGTTTTCGCAGCGAACCTTCAAAAAGCCGGGCCGGGCCCGGGATTGTGTTTTCGTACGTCGGGCCGGGCCGGGCGGGCTCGCAGCGCTTTGCCCACGGTGTTAGAAGTACAGGTGGAACGACGCAGCACCGGCGCCATGCGCTCGCTGCGTCGAACTTCGGTTCCTCCGCGCCGTCACGCCGCGAGATGGCAGGAGCAGTCAAGAGGCTCACAGCGGCGCGCGCCGGCGCCGGCCTCTCTTCCGACAAAGCCACGGTGACTAAGCAGTTGTTGCCACATAGCTTCCTCGTTTACTTCTTTTTGTGCGATGGCAGGTCATGCTATTCGAGTGAGAAAGCCGTGAAATGGGCAAAAAGTGTTTTGTGCCGCGGTGCAACTCTGTGTACAAGACCTGCACTGAAAAGTCGATTTTTCTGCACCCCGAGATGCGGAACGCCTCAATGTTTGGCGCCATGCGATTCCGCTAGGACCGCGTGCTGCAGTCGACTGATTACGTGTGCAAGAAGCACTTCGAGCCGAGGTACATAACGAAGACGTGGGAAGCAGTGTACAAAGGGCACGTTCTTGTGAGCACATCACGAAAGGCGGCTCTGGCTAACGACGCCGTGCCGACGAAGTATTGAGTTCGTTTCGAGTTCATCGTCTTGAGTTCATCAACGCCGTGAGTTGGCCCGTTTTTTTTTTTTAACACCTACGTGCATGTGCAGTCTCTCTCTCCGTGCGAAAGCTACGCTTGTTAACAATGAGAATATCTGGGGTTTTACGTGCTGAAACCACGTTATGATTATGAGGCACGCCGTAGCAGAGCTCCACAAATTTCGCCAATGTGGTGTTATTTAACATGCACTGACATCGTAGAGTACACGGGTCTCTAGCATGACGCCTCCATCAAAATGCGACCGCCGCGGCTGGGATCGTACGAGGGAACTTCGGTCAGCAGCCGAGTACCGTAACCGGTGTACCATCGCGGTTGACTGGCTACGCTCGTAAAGACTCCGCACACCGCGATCGACGTGTTCCTTGAAAGACGAAGTAGTAATGCTGTCTTCGGGTGACTATGCGAGGCATAAACGGTGAAAAATATACCTCAGTTGGCAACACAGAACAATCGGAAACACATATCCACCACTCTTACTTAAGGTCTTCACTTCTCGCAGTGCCAAACCAGGATGCTTTTTCATGTCCTTCGTCGGTGCCCTCAAACTTAGCTGCTGGCATTCGCTAAAATTCAGTATTTTATGCGCGACCAGCTAAAAAGTCGTATTCGTCGTCACACTTTTTTTATCCGCGATCAACGACCGCAAATTACTTCGAATGTTCGCGACAGCAAAGACAGTATCATTTTCTGTTGTAATACTACGGCTAATGCGGTATTTTTCTAACTATCTAAACTATACTTCTACAAATACAACTAATTTTTGTCATATTTCAGCGTGACGTCACTGTCACATCTTTAATTGTCCGAATGAGGAAAAGCATATGTTGAATTTGCCACCGCCAACCTTCGCGGTGGCAAATTCAACATATTCAACAGGTAGCGGCTGTATAATCCAAATTTCGATTATTCGAATCTATTATTTATTTATTTATTTTTGCGCTCGTTATAGCGCGAACGCACAGTTTTTATTCATTTCGAGGGGCGGTCGCGCTCCGAGCGACCACGCCTGATACCGCTCTTGAAGCCACCTTTAAGGGGTATTCAGACGGGGAGAAAATGCTCGGGGGGTAAAGGCGGAGCCTAGTGACGTCACTCGCGAGGAGAGTCTCACAAATGCCCCCACTCACAGGACGAGGCAAACGGAGGGGGAGACCAGTGTTACTAGACTACTCTGGTGGCTTGCACCACCGTTTGACGAGCTGCAGACGACCATCAGCTGCAGACTGGACACCCACTGCCGCTCTGCAGGAGCAAGTGCAACAATGTGGCAAAAAGAGCCCGAAATTCCGCCACATCCCCCACCGCAGGGGGATCGTTTGTCCTTCGGGAAAAAAAACGTCCCGTCTCCTCCGAGGAGGCGCGAGGGGGTCACGCCCACTCGCTAATCCGTGACGTCGCGGTCACGTGATACCCAATCCCCCCGTCTCCCCCAAGCATTCCTCCCCCGTCTGAATACCCCTTTAGCAGTACCACAGTCCCTAGTACTTCGTCGCATTTTTAAACGCGCCTTGCAGACAGGGGCGTAAGAATTTTTTTTTCCGGAGGGACGGGGGGGGGGGGGCACCTCCTTGATCTGAAGTGGGGGGCCTGGCAGGCAGATGTGGTCGAAGTGGCATTTCGTGCTATGTATTTCACGGAAAGAAATGGGGTGGGGGGGGGGTTCTGTGTGCCACCCCCTTGCTACGTGACTGTATGCAGATTCCAGAGAGTAGCTCACCAACAATCGAACGTTACTGGTGAGCTACTCTGAGAGTCTTGTTAAAATTTTGCATGCCGTGTGGGAAAAATTAATGTCCAAAGAGCCGCCGTTCTACGTGGCTGCATATAATTGGTCGGAATGAATTCGCCCCCTTCGAAGAACACACCTTCCTACAATGAAACTACACCAACTTTGCTGGAAAAGATCTCATGCGACAGGAGACAGGATACTTCACCTTTTCGGTTCGCTATGGTCAGCGATATTGAAAGCAATACATACCTTTCTATTGCTCGGCTGTTTATATCTCGATCTGTTGAACAGATTACGTATGCTACTCGAGTTATAAGCGTGTCACGCACGAGAGTGAACTTGAAGATTTTGTTAAAATAATAACTGTTTACTGGTATACCTAAAAGGTAATTGTGCATGATCATTGCTATTGCGCAAAACAGAAGCGCGGAACTCTGGTTTATAAAGTTGGTATAAGGCAATGATATTAATCGTATTTTTAAATTAGTTGCCAAAAAAAATGTTGCTAATGCGCCGAGCGTACCCCTAAAATACTGGTTAGTGGGTGAGAAATGGTCACAGCAAAAAAAAAAAAAAAGCAGATCCCACGCATTACGCAATAAAGCGCCGTGCCGATGAAGTTTTAATAAGAGTGCATATGAAAAAAAAAAGTGCAGCAGTGCAGAAGAAACCGAACCCCAGCTGTTTACCGCGCTGGCAACGCAAGGAGAAACTGTTTTGTCGGAATACATCAAAATATTTGCAAATGCACTGCAACGTTGGGAATATTAAGGAGAAAAGAAATAGTAAATGAAACAATTAAGTAGTGATGTCAATCATTAGCGATGGCCTATTTTCTACTTATCGCAAGATAAGACGCACCTTACCTACCGCCACGCCGATTCGCCGATGCGTTTGGCTGCTGGCGTTCCGAATCAAGACAAATACGTCGCGCACAACTTCCAATTACCGTACACACACAACTTCTATTACACATAACAATCAGTTGAACAGCAAGCATGGTGCGCAAGCAAGGTATGCGTCAGCGATCAGTCGAAGGACGCAATGTTGAATGTTCTCAGATGTTGTTCGATAACGTTCTAGAGTGCAGTGAACCTGAACACCGGAATACAAAGCTAGCGCAGACTAGTCAAGGTTCACCAAATGTCGAAGTAAATGGCATCTCGCACAATGTCACTGCGCTAATGCAACTATGTTTTCAGCTCCGGACCTAGCGAACACACCCAGGCGTGACACAAAAAGAGGCCGATGAAGCCATGAAGCGATGTTCGCGAGCACATGGCAGCATTCGCCGCACGTTTTCATTAGTTACACCGCTAAACCGCGCAGGCGATCCATAACTGTCGATGACTCGAAATCACTTCTCATATCCTCTTGAATAAACACACACAACGCCGTTCCGCCGAACGTAACACGGCACCGAGGCGAAACGATCGGTCACTTCTCAACACACACTAGCAACGCGCCGGACGTCTGGAAGGGGACATGCCGCCGCCGCCCAATGTTGCCCGCGTGCAGCTACCTTTGCGGTACTCTGATTTTCCAGTGACTCTAGAGCCCCAGTAGTGTAGCGCCATCTAGGGCCCTGTAAACAAGACGCCACAAACCGCGGACAGAAGTTCGCCGCTTCCGGAGGCGCCGTCGGTCCACCTATAATACTTCTAACACCGTGGCTTTGCCGTCGGGCTCGGGCGGGCCTTCGACAAAGTCAGCGGGCCCGGGCCGGGCTCGGGCTCGGAAATACGGCCCGTGCACAGCTCTACATGTATGTTCGTACTGATGGTTTCGCTTTTGCTACGAGCGCGTTTTGGCACCGCCCTGTGAACTTTAGGCCGCAAAATATGAGAATTTGTGAGTAAACAAACAACTACTGTTGCGCGGACGCTATCAGAGCAGTTCAAAAACAATTTCCTTACAACTGCGGCTTCGGTGCGCATGGCAACTTTGTGATCTGCCATCCCGACGATTCAGTGTTTTTTTTTTTCTTTTTTGGTCTAAATTCGGGTACGTTTCAATGTCATTTGACAAGTTGATCGGTCTTCTCAGCGGGCAAATGCCGCTGCTTATGTTTCTTTATTCCGCGCATTCGTTTCGTTTGGTGCTCACACAAAACGTGAGCAAATGCGACGCCTTTTTTTAATGCTCCTTAATTATCGTTCCGTTTGCATTCCAGTGAACTTGCCGCTCTCTGTCATCAACAAATTCATAGACCAAACCTTCACCACTTCGAGATTGCTGGTGGAAGAAGAACCAGTCTACGAGACTGAGCATGTAGTAGCATGCGACGCCTAGGAAAAGAAAGAAAATACAGTAACGTTTGCAGACTTGTTCTGCAAACGTCGGCTGTGAACTAGGACCCACATGAACTTGAAATAGCGGTGAATAAAAAAACGCCAGGCCTGCGCTGAAACCGCACCACAGTCACAGCGAAAGCTTGAAGAACAGCGTTTCTAGAGCCCGTTGTAAGCTCTCTTGGGGCTACAATACAACAAGTACACTAGAAAGGTACCCACTACGCCATAAATCACAATTTTTGTGAAGTTGGGAAGCACCTACTAAGCCATTATTCGTCATTCTGCGGAGAAGCGAGGCATCAGCTACACGTCTGTAAGGAATTATGTGCACTTTGTTGACGCGACCACTGATGACGATGAAGAATTGTGGCTCAGCCCTTGAATTGGGTTGGAAGCTTTAAACGGCCCACCAGTTATATAATTTGCATTGGGTGACGCCCACTCGCTATTTCCCTCTCCCGTCATGCTGTATAACATATGTTGACGTGGAAGAGGGACGTGGGGGGGGGGGGGGGGGGGGGGGGGCAAAGGACTTTACTGAGACCCCGATGAAATGGATCATGCGCTTATGGGCTTCCTTGGCAACCAATACAAGTGCACTTGCGAGGAACCCACTACGTTCTAAATCATTGTACTTTTACTGAGACCCTGAGGAAATGGATCATGCGCTTTTGGGCTTCCTTCGCAACCAATACAAGCGCGCTTGCGAGGAACCCACTACGCTATAAATTATTGTAATTTTTGAGAAGTAGGGCAGCAGGCACTGTGCCATTTGTCGTCATTCTATGGAGAGCCGTGGTACCTGCTAAACGCATGTAAGGCATTATGCGCACTTTGTTGATGTTGTGCCTGATGACGATGAAGAATTATGGCAGAGCCCTTTGTAATGGGTTGGAAGCATTCAACAACCTACTCGTTGCGCAATTCGCATTGTGTGACGCCTGGTTACAGAATTCGCGTTGTGCGACGCTTGGTGCTTATTTTACTCTTCTACCACGCTATATTGCATATGCTAATGTGGTTCCTTTCCGACATGAAGCCTGTGCAGGACCTTTTTGCAAAGCAGTTTCAAGCACCGGCATGGCTCAAAGGTTGAATATTGGGCTCCCACGCAGAGGGCCCAGGTTCGAACCTCGTTCCATCCTGGAATTTTTCCTTATTTAGTTTTTTTTTCTTATTTCGAGCGATATTGGTTACGGACACCGGCGGCGGCGGCGGCGGCGTACAACTACGGCGCCAAAAACGGCCAGTGAAATGATCTCATAACAGCTTTCGCTGTAATAGAAGTTATTGCAGCTACCAACAGCCGCAAAGTAATTATTTGGCATGTACCCCAGCAATTTTGGCAGCAGTGTCGTGTCTAACGCCAACAGGGTGGCATCTTTCCCACGTAAATAAATGAGGCTCCAAGAAAATACATGGGGTTGGCCGGTGGGCCGATCACGGAGGCAATGCAAAATTTATGTAGCTTATGAAGCAATGCATGCCTCATCAAATAGGAAGGTTGCCCGTCGGCGTCCCGCGTCGGCGGCGTCAACACGAGTGATGCAAAAAATAATCGTCACGTGATGGTGTCACCATATGACGTCATCATGACGTCACAGATCGCCAAAATATGTAGCGTCATTATGACGTCACATAATGTGACGTCACATGATGACGTATTCACACGTCATGGTCGCTTTGCATTGCCTCCGTGATCGGTCACGGAGGCCGTGCAAAACCGCGTTAGGCGCAGAACGCTTTTGGAGGGGGGCGCGGGAGAATCAGTACATCGAGTGACAAGAAGAAGATGGCTTTCGCCTTCTAGTCATCTTTAACGAATGCATAAGGGACGCTGTGCGTTTTTTTAATTTAACGTATCTAAACAATGACTTGCGCATCTGCAGCCGATTTTGTGGACGCTGGGCACGGGGCCGACGATTAAGAGGTCGCATTGGAGGGTTCTGAGATGGCATCGCACGTGGTAAAAGGTAGCGCTTTTACCATCCTGTGGCAGATAAGCATCATTTGCCGGCGGGAAGCGCGCGCGAGCCATCGTCTCAGTGCGCGCTGTCTGCTACTCACCGAACATCGCAGGCCCGAAGCAGTAACAAAAGTCTTCGTCGCGGAAGTGCTTGTTGCACACAAGACTGGTAGCGGATGGCTACTTGCCGGTTCTTAGCTTTACACCCATGCTTCACGCTGTTTCTTGTCCCGCGGTTACCAGTGCAGGCTGACACTGGGCTCCTTTGCGTAAGCGCGGCACTGCGGCACCGAGCGGTAGAGCCCCATGTTCGTCGCCTTCGGAGGCAGCCACTCTATTACAATGGTTTCAATTGAGTAGAAAATGAGAGAAAACTTCCGAATTTGAACAGACAGCAGCGCATGTGGGACATGAAACTCGTTTTCAAAGCACGCGGCAGTGCGCCACAAGCAGCCGACGCGGCCGCTGAGACCACGTGATCCTGCCAAGCACGTCACGCCGACGGTGGCGCCGGCGTTTCCAGTGGTGGGCCTCGAGGCCAATATAAAAAAAATTGAAAGAAAATTGGCGAAGCTTGCACTAAGCCCCGCATAGGCGGAGAGTTTTCATTTTCCCGGAGGGGGCGGGGGCCCGACTTGCTCTTCCACATGTCTCTCTCTCTCTCTCCATGTGTGTGTGTGTGTGTGTGTGTATGTATGTATGTATATATATATATATATATATATATAGAGAGAGAGAGAGAGGAGAGAGAGAGAGAGAGAGTGTCCGACTTCCAAATTAAAGGTTTAAAGGGAACTACAGGGAGCTTGCACGAACGGCGGCGACCAGGGGCATAGCCAGAAATTTTTTCCGGGGGTGTTCAACCATACTTTATGTATGTTCGTGCGTGCGTTTGTATGTGTGCGTGTATATATACGCAAGCAAAACTGAAAATTTTCGGGGGGGGGTGCAACCCCCCCAACCCCCCCCCCCCTTGGCTACGCCCCTGGCGGCGACGCTATGCATTCTGAGTAGGCAGCCATTTTAGGCGACCGCGGAGCGCAGTGGCGCAGTCGTGTTTGCGAGCGTTGGCGTAGCTTGCAGGTGTGATCAAGTGCGAGCGCGACGCAAATTTAACTCCAAGGGGCGTCGTGCACGATGCCAGCTACACTGGAAGTCTACACCGCAACGCTGTGCCAAAAAGACCGCGAGCGGTACGAAGAAAAGACGAGACTCTGCGGGTTGGACCCATTCACGCTTCCTGCGGACGACTGTGTAAGCGATGTCGACTTGTGGCCGCGCGTCGACATCTCCGATATTCACGAATTTCTCGTTTTGAGGACGAGTTTTATTACTGGGGAACACCTGAAGTCGAGAAAGGCCCGTGAGGGCCACAACTTTGTTACGAGTGTCTGGGAGCCGTGGGCGAAGGAAGTCGCCTCCGACACAGTGATCGTCGTCACTCAAGTCAGACATGTTAATTATTTGACTTTTCCGTAGGTGCTAAAGCTGTGATTCGGCCAGTTCGAGAAGCGTACCATTTTACGCTCATGTTTTGCTTCCTTGTTCTTGCCTCGATGCTCCTCTGAGCTTTCTCATTTAGTATACTAAATGTATACAAGTGTAGCGTAATTTTGACGGCACCTCTCCAAAAGCTCTTGGTGAGTAAGGGTTAATGCGGATCTGTCGTAAAGCCAACGCAAGTCAGCGCAGAGAAATAAACGTCAGCACCTACGGAAAAGTCAAATAATTAACACGTCTTACTTGAGTGACGACGATCACGGTGTCGGCGGCGACATTCTTCGCCCACGGCTCCCAGCCACTCGTAACAATTAAAGTTGTGGCCCTCGAGGGCCTTTCTCGACTTCAGTTTTTCCGCTGTAATAAAACTCGTCCTGAGAACGAGAAATTCGTGAATATCGAAGATGTCGACGCGCGGCCACAAGTCGACATCGCTTACACAGTCGTCCGCAGGAAGCGTGAATGGGTCCAGCCCGCAGAGTCTCGTCAGTCGTCTTTTCTTCGTACCGCTCGCGGTCTTTTTGCGGTGTAGACTTCCAGTGTAGCTGGCATCGTGCACAACGCTCCTTTGAGTTAAATTTGCGTCGCGCTCGCACTTGATCACACCTGCAAGCTACGCCAACGCTCGCAAACACGACTGCGCCATTGCACTCCGCGGTCGCCTCTGACAAAAAAATTGGCCGCGTATCTGCGTGCTTCGCTGCAAATGTCGTCGAAAGACGATAGAGGAGCGCTGCGTTAGAGTTACTGTATATGCTACACTCTTATTCAAGTACCGTATAACGTCCGGCACATAAACGGCCCATTTTTATTCCACCACAACGTACTGCATATAAGCGGCCCTTCAATCGCCATTAAGCGTGACAAATTCTGCGGTGACGGATTGGGCCGCGAGCGGTCGCAACGCTTATATGGAGCCCGAGGCGGAAATGGCTCGAGCGGACGCAACGCTTATATGGGGCCCGACGCGAAAGGCGGACGCAACGCTTATATACAGAGCCCCGCCTCCCTGACCTTCGCCTGTGTGAAAAGCCACAAATACGTTTTATTTTTAATAAAAATTATGGCCTGTAGCATATCACGACACTGCTGCCACCTACATTCTTTTTGGTTTAGACTGTAAGCTAACAGTTGCAACAGGTCTCGTACTGCCGGAGCACCACCAGCTTCCCGTGAACACATGTGTGCCGCGCTTACATGTTTATCGTGTATTGTGTGCGTTTATTGCGTGCTTATCGTACGCGACATTCGTCGACTGGGCATTTTCCGCGTGTTGGGGCGTTCTCCTGCCTTGATCCAGTGGCGGATGATGGTCGTTGTTCGTTGCCACTCAACACAGCCTCACGGGACGCACAGCTCTGTGTCCGCGCTCAAAAGTGCTTTCTTGCTTCGTTCATCGATTACTCACGTTGATCGAGTGATCGAGTGTACTTCCGAAGACAATCCGCGTCCGAGTGTTTTGACATGCGGCGACCGCGGTTCCACAGGAGCGGAAGCTTGAGCCTTTTGACGAGCGACTGTGCCAAACTTGGGTAAGTTGAAGAAGGTCGCTGAGCTACGTAACTTTGTTACTTCATTGCATGAAAACTGTTTGCAGGAACCGTCGTGTTGGCACAGCGAGGATAATCAACAGATACCCGATAGGCAGGTATGGTTTGTGCTTTGGGTGCTCTTATATACACCACCATAAATGACATGTTTGAAGGATGCGCATTGCGCTACGCAATCTTATGCTTCGATCATGCAGGCCTCGTGTCGTTGTGCTGTTATTCCTTGACTGTTTACTGTACGAGATCATCGCTTGAGAGTGTTTCTAGAATCCCTTGTCGCCGTTAGAAAGTGTGTGCTTTTAAACACATGGGGTCGTCCCATAATGTTTTAACTGTGGTGATGCGAGAGTTCACCAAACTCGGCAATAACACGCAAAATTATCACAAGACTGGGGACGTGATACAGGGGCGTAGCCAAGGGGGGTGTTGGGGGGGGGGGGGGGTTCAACCCCCCCCCCCTCCGAAATTTTTCAGTTTTGCTTGCGTATATAGGCACGCACACATACAAACGCACGCACGAACATACATAAAGTATGGTTGAACCCCCCCCCGAAAAAAATTTCTGGCTACGCCCCTGACGTGATAGCAAAACACACAGCCCTGACACGCGCACACGATGATGGATATGTTTTCGTGGTTGCGTCCCCGAGCTTTTCGCCAGAAATCCATGCAGTTGTTTTGTGGTTAGGATTTTAACCTAGCTGCCTCATAAATGTTTTAAAGGAGCTCACTCGAAGTAATGTATTTGAGTGAATTACGTTACGTACTGGTACTAAGTGCACACTCCAACAAATGTGTACTTAATGTGAAGAAGCACATGTTTATATCAAATAGTGTTAGTAGACGAATATGTCAATTCAATTAGGTTAATTAAGCTAACACATGCTACTCTTTGTTTCAATATTGTGTGTTTGAGAAAATATGCGTGAGCTCGTGTTCTGCCTTTATATATTTTTCTTAGCATCTTTAAGCACACGAGGTTCTCTATCACAAATAACTTAGATTGTGCTCATGTTGCGAGAATGTTGCTTTATTGTGTGGTGCTTTAAGTTATTGTATTTTCACGCTTTTTTTTTACTCAGCATAGTACCAATATTGCTCTCTTACTTAAATGCATAACCAAGGTTTAGTATGCAGTGATTTAGGGTTTATTGAGCTTTGTAAGGTCATAAATTAAAAGAAAAAGATCTCAATTCTCATATATGTTTCCAGAAGTTCACAGAAAGTTGGAAAATATTATCGGTTTTGTGAAGGCCTTACATAACTTAAAATGAAATCAAATTGACAGCTCAACTCTACAAGACAAACTACACGGGAATTCGCTTTAGAGAACCAAAAGTTTGTTCCCTGAATGGCTTACATTCATGATGCAATACAATATGCATGGCTCATTCCCACCTCACACCAAGTGCACATGGACCACGCACACTCTTTCATTTTTTTTATATTTCGATAAAAGTGTGCATATCGTTATTTCATGTGGATCGCCCATAGGGCTGTGTGCATATTTCGGGTATTCCTTACAGTCTTGGGCAATAACTAGTTACTAGTAACGCGTTACCGGTAACTAGTTACTTTTTTCGGTAACTTGTAACTGTAACTAGTTACTTTTAATTTATAGGAACTTGTAACGGTAACACTGTTACTTTTTTACAGAGTAACTGTAATGGGAAATACCGTTACAGTTACTTTCCCATATCCTCTCCACCTTTCATCTTCCACAGCACGGCTCCCCTACCAATTTAGGGGTGGAGGTCGCTTAGAGAATTATCTACCCTGCAGAAGACCGAGGTCAGCAGTCAGTCTTTAACACCTTAAGTTTACTTGTAAACTACATGTCGTAAGTCAATCATGTTGGAACTGAACAACTTCCTAAATTCAAGTAGTTTTTTTTTTTCCGGCGTATATATATCCTTTTTGTCACTTGAGCTTCTAGCTCGGTTCTTGGTGTACCGGTGGAACATCACGACGCCAAGTTTATATTCTCCTTCGTCCGAGGCTGCGCAATAATCGTGTTTGACTGACGGCTAGAAAGCAGCAGAGCGCGAAACGGTTGAGAGGCACAAATACTGTGAACTAAGTAATTTTTCAAAACCTCTTTGAAACTAATTGTAAAAGGTTTACTCCAACTTAATACAACAATTATTAACAAAATCACATGGACGTTTTGCCTCCTATGCATGTGACATCCTCAGTATACACTGGCAACAAGAAAAGAAAAGGAAAGAAAGAAAAAAATTTGCGGAGATCGACCAGTGTCCCATACGTCCGTGTAAACCAGTAGGGGAATGTGGTTGTTGCATGTTATAGTCGGATACAACTTTAGAAGTCAGCGGCATTTTCTCCTCAAAGGCAGATGAACACAAGCCTGCACCAATGGGCGCGCACTCGGGACGGACATCATGAGCGGGATGGCGGTGGCTTCGCCTTTGGAGAACATCGGCGCGTGCATGAGCGGGACTATTTCTTTCTTTAGTCTCTCCTGACTTCTTAAGTTGTATCCGACTATAGTTACTATATATGCTACGACATGGCTCCTAAAGGTGCCATATACAGTAACTATATTGCAAGCCGACGCGTCGCGGCGAATGAACCGCGATTCCAGGAGTTCCTTCCCCTCACCTTCGTTCACGAGCCAGCGTCGTCACAGTGTTTACGTCAAAGCTATGCCCTGTTCTCCGGAAGTGTTAAACAAGCTCCATCTTAGAATGCGTTGCATGAGTTGCTTTAACAACATCCCGTTTGCCTTCTTAAGCCTCGTTGATTCTTTCCTTCCCGTTTCACCGATGCAAGTCGCGTCACAATGCCCGCATCGGGCTTGTATATCACCCTACTCTGATCGTCTGCAGGTGTGCAACCTTTGGGTTTCGCGAACACATGCCCCAGAGTATAACGGGACTTAGAAACGGTTTGTATGCCCAGCGGACGCAAAGCTAACCGAACAGGGTCTGATACACCTTGAACATATATATGGAACAGACACAATGGACGTCGTCTTCATTCGTCACACACTCTCCGTTGCTATTTGCATGCGCTTCTGGGTGTCGTTAATAAACATCCTATGATACTGCTGTCGTTCTAGTGCATCAACCACATTTTCCATTTTGAGTATCAGAGGACATTGTTGTTATTATTTGCAAATAAATTCCCTTTTTCACCAACGGTGCATGAACAACAAAATTGATGCAACAAAATGAGGTGTACACACAAATGCTTGTGTTTGGCCCCCTATTAGGTTTACTTCGTCTAGGGTTTTACCACGTGCAATTTTGACTGCCCGCATGCCTTCATACATATTTAATAAATGAATTCTATCGTTTGGTTTGTAATCTATTATTTATTTTATACAGTAACGGAAAAGTAGCGACGTTACTTCATCACAGTAACTGCAACAAAATAACGACGTTACTTGTCACAGTAAGTGTAACTGTAACAGGTTACTTTTGGAAACTCTGTAACTGTAACTGTAACAGTTACTTTAACAGAGCCAATGACTTCACCCATCAAGCACGTGTTTTTCAGACACCCCTCTCAATATCACTTAAATTCCACATGTGGGCTTTTAAAGTACGCCGCCCGCTTTCCCCGCCTAGTAGTTGCCTTACCCACCATCTTCTGCAGCCTTTTGTGAGGGCTAGACGTGCCGCCCTTCTGCAGCCTTTCCAAGTGGCTTTCATACTCAACTCTTTTTTTTGCCTTTGACGGCTCTCGCTCAGTAGACCCCCCCCCCCCTTTTCCATTTTTTTTTTTCTTTTTTCTCTCTTTTCTTCTTTTTGTTTCCTTCTTTGCAGCTCTTCCCCTTACTTCTGAGATGAGAGTGCCTGAGCGCCGTTGCAAACTTCTCTTGAAATGATGTGCAAGGGCTTACACTCCTCTCTCTAGTTTTCTCTTCCAGGCAGCAATTACCAACAGCGACAAGCACCACCGCTAGCATACACGTCAACACTAACCCCTTTAAAACTAACACGCCAAGGATGACAAGGTGCCTTCGATAAAATAGGTCCCCCTATGGAAACGTCGGCCAGCCTGTCTGAGGCACTTTCTCTGTTTGAAACCTATCCCACTTTTTTGGCTTAGGTAACTGTAACACTGCTACATTTTACTGGTAACGTGCCCATGACTGATTGCTTACTGTGTACATGTGTGAATGTTGAACACGCAATGGCACTCTTTCAATAGTCTGCAAGTGGCTGGTCCACTAATACCTGTTCTTATTGCACCCTGATCCCTTCATTCTAGGATCGATCTCTTTAATATATGAATATAGACTTGCCTGAGGGACATGTTTGGTACTCACTATCTGTGTGTGGTTGGTTTGTCTTGAGTGAAAATCAAACATTTCCTTGTGGTATCTATTATGCATGTATCAGCGTGAGAGCTGTTCATGGCACCGACACAGAGGACAGATTGCAGTACAAGATAGGAGCATACTTCCTGCAAGCCCGGGCAAGCCATAATGAGTTGGTAGGCATTTCTTTTCATCACTAGATTGCGACAGTTTGGACACATAGCACCTATAGACCTTATGCAAATCTGCTGTCATCTAGCGGCCGCTGTGTGCATTTTCCGCCATGTTGAAGGCTAAGCGCGCTCCGCATGTAGACAAGGAGCGTACATATCAATGTGTGGCGGCTGATAAGAAACGAAAATGCCAACATATTTTTGAGTGCTGTGTTGCTGAGATTGAGGAAATTGGGATGCTGAAAGAAGGTTTGCAGGAACCAAGCCTCCATGTTAGTACATTTCCTCGTGGCCGACGAGAAATCAGCAGATCGTTCCGTTGCTTCGGTTACTGCTTACGACTAACGCCGTGTTTCCGTTCGCCGTTAATATATGTGGTATGTGACAGCATCGGCAGTCATCAGAGAACACTTTTTCATGTCATGCCAGAACAAGAAAGTTTTCGCACCGTGTGCTTGCTGCAGGCACAAACCCGCTTCGTGTACGAGCTTCAAAGCTGCATCGCAGCTACTCGCGAATGCCTGCGCTGCTGTTGATATTAGCTTGTTTATTAAATTGCGATAACAGTTACATGTTAGACAGATAGCTCGTGCGCGTCATTGATTTGCAGCGGACGGACCGATTGTGCTGGAGCGTGTTGTTTGTAGTTTGTTTTCGATGGTGGAGTTTAACAAGGTAGCGTCTGGTGGGATGCTTTGCGTGCGTATTTCTTCACTATGCGTATTTTTCAAGCATTTCATGTGGTATCACTGCCAGGTTCAGACGGGTTGCCCGGATGTCCTGACCGCCCCCACCCCTTACTTTTTTTTGTTTACTTATACCCCAGGAAGAGCAAATCAGGTTCTCCCAAAAGCTGATCCCCCCTTCGGAAAAATCCTCTGTACACTCCAGTTTGCTATGAAATGTTAACAGGTGCTTCAAGTGCGTGGTACTTTCTTATGAAACTAAATAAAATGCTGTTCCGGGAAATGTGCTACATTCTACCGTGGGTGCGCTACCACTGGTTACGCGCTGAGGCGGTTTCAGTCGGCGAAGCAAAACTGCCTTGCCGCAACGGGTTTAAATTGTAAAGCACCAGTAGGCCCCTAAAGCGACAATGTGAACACGAATATTCTTGGCGTTTCCTGTTATATAGGATCACATATCGGAAGGATATTCAATAAAATACCAGCTGATCGGCATCTACTTCTAGGAGACACTACACTTTTCATGTTCACTTTCCACGTGCATGAGATGCGCAATTTTCTGCATTTTAATCGCACGGTAATTCTGTACATAACATAGGTCGGATGACTACAACAGCGAAATTATATTATTTCAAAGATAAAAAGAGGACAACGTTTTATTTAAAATTAGATGGACACTACGTCGGCTCGACATAGGCTGTCCCTCATGAAATATGCTTTCAATTGGGTCAACTGCACTTTCTTACCGTCATCGCTGCGCCTAGCCGCGCTAAATAAAGCCTCTTCCCAACCATCCTACATTATACAAGCATGATATTCAGATAGCTAGCAACGCTTTATTCGCTACACTGAAAACAGACAGGCCAATTTGTAACCTAGCGCAGAGCGTCATTATCGACGACGACAGGCCTGCACGTGACTCGCAGTGTCAAACTTGTACCTTCTTCTCGCTGTGAGGCGGTTCTTTACACGTAATAAACCGTCAACGTAAAAACTAGGAAATGCCGGTAACGTGTACAGGCCCGCCTGACATTTTTATGCCCTGATTGCCGACTACCAAAGCGGATACAAGCAAGAAGTGATAGCGGCGACAGCAATAGAATTCGGGCACAAGCCTCCAACATGGCGCCGAATCGTTAGCTTCGTCAAACCTCCAACAGATGGCAGCAATTTTGCATAAGGTCTATTGATATAGCATATACTGGCCTTTAGCTTAGGAGTGAGAAACGTACCTTCTGCACTTCAGTGCAATGCATATTATTTAGTTTGCATTCCTTGAACATGGAACATCGATAGTTTGTATTGTTGAGCTTGTAATCTTTGAACATGGGATGTCGCTAGAGCCAACGTTTTGAAACTTGGAGTTGTCTTCATAAAGGGAGCAACTGTTAATTCTTGATGTTGCCATCTTGATGAAGGCAAGTCTACTCGTACAAGAGTTGGCTGCAGTGTCATACCGTATGAAGATTTTTTTCGTCTCTTCAAGCCTCCTCCATCTTCCATCGAACATCTGTGTTGTTTGTGCTGCCATGAAACTGTGGTGCAGCTGCCATGAAAAAAAAAATTGGGCGTGCGCAGGCACGCTCCATCGAAGAAAAATAATTATTTCTTTGTTAAAGATAGTGAAGGCACACTAATGCAATCTCAGCCAAGATTATTAATAGTTGCTGACTCAATTTTAATGTAGTAGTTTCGTTGCTGTGCATACGCACGATGAAACTCTCATCAAAAAGTGGGAAGCAACCACACATGCTCCTGTGTTCAGCTAACCAGTCATCACTGCCTTTCTTTATGTTTCAGTCTTCCCTGAGCCTTTCTTTGATACACTGCCCCATTTGCCCCACATAATGCTTATCCCATCATCTGATAACGATGCCTTCCTTACAGAGCACATATGTGTCCTGTGATTCCTATTGCAGCCAGTGAGTGTCTGGGTTGCAACCTTTTCATAGTTTAGCACGCTTATTTGAGGCCGTGAACACTATGCTGATGATTGCCCGAGCACCAACCGTTCTTATATTGTCGGATATCCCGTGCAGGTATGACATAATGGCAAACATATTTTGGCCATCACGATTAGCCATTTCTTTGGCCTGGCAGCTGGAAGGTGTTTGTTTAGTAGGGCTTCTGCAGCCAATACAGCAAGGGGAGCAGGATATCCTGCTTGCATCCAGCGAGTTCTTGAAATCAAGCCTCGTCCACAAGAAATAGGAACATGATTAATTAGTACAATATGCAAGCACATAAGTTTTTAAATGTTTTAGATATGAGGATGACTGCGTCTTTCTTTATTAAATACCACAAAGGTTCTTTCGAATCTGAAGCCACTAACATATTACACTGGCACATGATTACTAACACCCACTGGTGCTTACCCACCAGCATCCGGGCAAGGATTGTACCATATCAGGTTCCTGAATGTACAATTTCATTTGCATAAAAAGTGCATGAGCTAGTTATACGAACTGATGGGAAACAAGCCATTGCTGCCTCTTAGTTTCTCCCACTCAATAATGGTAGAAAGGTGCATTGTCTGACACTGCTTGGACAGTGGCGTAGCGAGGGGGTAGCAGACCGGGCCCATGCCCCCACTCGCCCTCTTCCCCGAAATGAATTTCTGCCTATGCCACTGTGGCTCGCTAACGCAGTAAAATTTCTGTTCCTATTACTTGTGGACAAGCCATAATTTCCAAAGAACTCCCCTGACACAAGCAGGATATCCTGTTCACCTTGCTGTATCGTTTGCATATGCCCTACCCAGAAAACCACCTTCCAGTTGCCAAGCCAAAAAAAAAAAAAGCCAAATCTTGATGGCCGAAAAATGTTTGCCACGATGCCATATCTGCACTGGAATATTCAACAATATAAAAACGGGTTGGTGCTCGGAATCATCAGCATAATGTTCATGGCCTCAAATAAGCATGTTAAACTATGGAAAAGCAGCAACCCAGATACTCAGAGGAGAGGCTTGGCTGCAATAAGAATCACAGGACACGTTACGTGCCCTGCATATAAGGTACCGTTTATCAGATACTCCTATCATGGGGTAAGCATTATAGAGGGCAAATGGGGCAACATCTCAAGGAAAGATTCAGGGAACATTGCAACAATGTAAAGAAACGCAGCGATTGCCTGTTTGCCAAACAGTAAAGAAACTATACTACATTGATTATTGAGTCAGCAAGTATTCATAATCTTGGCCGAGATTGCGTTAGTGTGTCATTACACTACTTGTCAAAGAAATAACTATTTTTCCTGGACGCAGCTGTGCCTGCGCATGTTGAAGTTTTTCTTTTTAAATTATAAATATGTGTGATCTGAGTCCAAAAAACACTTAAAAGATAGCGCCTATCTGTGTCCCTTCTTGTCCTGTCTTCACTACTCTCTGCAATAAACGTAATGGTTAAAAGGGAGCTGTTCGGCGACCTAACAGCTTGTCACTATTAGTGGGTTAGTAGGCCTTGAGGCGCTCCACGTTGACTATGTCACGCCCTCGACGGCGCATGTCCAAAGCTGGTTCGATGGGTTCGATCAGGTAGTTGACCGGTGATGTGCGCTCGATGACCCGGTAGGGGCCTTCGTATTTCGGCAGTAGTTTTGAAGAGAGGCCAGTTGCAGTGGTAGGGACCGAGAGCCATACGAGCGCTCCGGCGACTAACGTGGACTCAGAAGTGGTGGTGCCACCGTGAAGGCTCTTCTGCCGCTCTTGTTCGTGCGTTGTAAAGGTCTTTGCAAGCTTGCGACACTCTTCAGCAAGCCTGGCT
Organism: Rhipicephalus sanguineus; assembly: GCF_013339695.2. Classification (NCBI taxonomy): domain Eukaryota; kingdom Metazoa; phylum Arthropoda; class Arachnida; order Ixodida; family Ixodidae; genus Rhipicephalus; species Rhipicephalus sanguineus. Next base: position 17,504,881 of record NC_051181.1, read on the forward strand.
GTGTCAGAAATAGGCGCACACTCAGATGGATCCGGCTTGTAGGGTAGTATCGTGTCAATGGTGTGCGACGGGTGCCTTCCGTACAACAGGAAGAAGGGTGAAAAACCAGTAGTGTTCTGAGGGGCGGTATTATAGGCGTAGGTGACGAAGGGCAGAATGGCATCCCAATTTGTGTGATCGGCGGCGACATACATTGAGAGCATGTCGCCGAGCGTGTGGTTAAAGTGTTCGGTTAGGCCATTCGTCTGCGGGTTGTAAGCAGTAGTTTTGCGGTGAACAGCATGGCGCTCTTTGAGAATGGCTTCGACGACTTCCGACAAGAAGACACGGCCTCGATCGCTGAGAAGCTTCTAGGGTGGACCGTGACGCAGCATGAATCGGTGTAGCAGGAAGGAGGCAACATCGCACGCTGTAGCCGCTGTGAGGGCAGCGGTTTCGGCAGATCGCGTTAGATGGTCAACGGCGATGATGGCCCAACGGTTACCAGCCGAGGTCAGAGGAAGTGGTCCATACAAATCGATGCCCACGCGCCCAAACGGATGGTTAGGGCAAGGTAATGGTTGTAGACCGACTGGTGACACGTGCGTTGAAGGTTTTCGGTGTTGGCAATCGAGGCAGGAGCGGACGAACTTCTGCACGTAACGGTACATCCCTCGCCAGAAGTATCGTTGTCGAATGCGGTGGTAAGTTTTGGATACCCCAGAGTGCGCGCATTGCGGATCAGAGTGGAAGGACTCGCATATTTCAGCACGCAGACTTCGGGGTATCACAAGTAGCCACTGGCGGCCGTTGGCGTTGTAATTGCGTCGGTGCAGTAGGTTGTCACGAATGGCGAAATTGTGGGCTTGACGACGCAACGGGCGAGTGGTTGGTGTTGCCGACGGATCAGTGAGCAAGTCTATCAGCGAGGTGATCCATTTATCCTTGCGCTGCTCGGTAGTGATGGTGTGAACGTCGATGGAAGAAACAGCAATGTGAGATACTGAGCAGGAGGCATTGGCGTCAGGCAAGGGGGAGCGCGAGAGGGCGTCGGCATCAGCATGCTGGCGTCCGTTGCGGTACAGCACGCGGATGTCGTAGTCTTGCAGGCAAAGTGCCCAGCGGGCGAGACGGCCCGAGGGATCCTTCAATGATGACAGCCAGCATAGTGCATGATGATCGGTGACGACATCAAATGGGCGACCATACAAATAATACATGAAAATTTACTACTTTGAAAATTATTAGAGAAATACAAATGCAGAGGTTCATTATTCACATAAAGGCCTATTCATACAGCAAATATGAACAAACTAAGATGTCCACAGAAGTAACCATAGCGTCCCAAATTTGACTAATTTTCACTAACGCAGCGTTTGTCGTGAATTTTTAAAAATGCATAATTTGCTCAGAATACCATCAAATTATAAGAGCTATTTCTTCTTCACTTCTACTTATGCTAAATAGAAAGATATTTGTAATGTATAGCTTCAGTAGCTGCCAGCATGGTTGCGAATTTCAGAAACGCACTCTTCGTAAGATGGTCGTCGTCAACCGGCGACGCTCGTCGAATTTTCCTGTGTTGAAAAAAATTTTTATGTGAAAACAAATTGCGATTTCGTGCTGTGCAGTCATATGTGCACAACATACAAAATTATCAGGAAAATCGGAAACATCAAGTATACACCTTTTTTTTATCTTTCGTGGAATCGACCATTGTAAATGATGTTATCTCTGTGAAAACACTTGGGTTCAGGTGATATCTTAAGTATCTGCGTGATTTCTAGAAAAGTTAGTCGTGAGTTCAGCACTGCTATGTGCTCTTTTCTTGAGTAGCTGTGCTATCCTGTCAAGATGTTTAACAAGTAACAACGCACTTGAATGTGGATTCTTCTTTGTGGCAAAAGAGCGCAGACAACGGGACGAAGAACATATAGGGCACAGAGCTGACTATCAACTGATTTCCTTATTGGAAAGTCTGAGAATCTGTAGGCAGGCGAGCAAAAATCGAAAAATGGCACAAATGCTATCAAGTGACTCGGCCGCCCGGCTTTTTTTTTGGATAGGGTTTACAAGATGCGGCATAAGCCGATTTCATTAAAACATAAACACAAGCAAAAAATGGCAAAAAAGAACGATGACATGGTGGTCAATACCAAACTGATTAAAACTGCTAAAAGTCTGACATTCATAAATCAACAAAAACGAAGAACCAGGGTCTGAAAAAAAAGGTTTTTAAGCAAGTGACAGCAAGGCTAGAAAACTGCAACCACTAACAATAAAACAGAAAACAAAACAAGAAAACAAAACATGTGACAACAAGCTTAGTGATCACAATTGAGGCTCATGGCAGCTAATTTCTTCGTCAAATAGTGCTAGTGATAGCGCGCTAATGCAAGCTGCTCCCCTTTTGTGAATTATGTGCGCCTCACAAATTTTGTGAGCACATTACTCCCGATATTTCATGAGAACTTGCACATTGTCAAGCAATGGGGAGCAGCCGCATGATGTACAATGCCAGGTTCCTGCCTGTTGTTGCTTTTAAAGATTTGGCATGTTCACGCATTTTGTAATTTATGCATCGTCCGGTTTGTCCTACATATGATTTTCTGCATGATAATGGAATGTCATAAATGACGTTCTTCACGCATTCAGTGAAATGATTTCTGTGCTTCTTGTCACAGCAAAAAGGATACTGTTTCATCCCTGTTAACTAGCCTGCATAGGGAGGCCAGATGGTTTGGGATGGAGCACAAAACTCTTATGCCTACTCTGCCTGCAGTCTTCTTCAACCTATGAGAGAAACCGTGAATGTAGGGAACGTCAGCCAAGGGAGAGCGAGTGTGCTTGTTTGGCCTGTTATTTCTGGTCGTTCTAAGAGTGACGAGCATCTTTTCAGCTAGGGAGCTCAAAAGAGCACTAGGGAACCCCGCGCTCCTCGAGCGTTCCACTTGAATCGTAAAACTTGTTTCCGTCCACTGAGGGCATGATCGGATGAGGCCGTTTCTCATGGCAGAATAGCCTATTCCTGGAGTCATCCAGGAGTCATGCATGGAGTACCATTTGAGTAGCGAAAGGATGCTGTTATGCAGCGTTACATCAAAGAAGCTGACCGAGCTAATTGGCCTGTATATGATAGCTGGCCTATCTATGACACCACAGCCCTCAGAAGTGCTGTATAGCGGTTTGTTTTCTTATGTTTTTGATCAAAGCAGCATTAAGCCAAGGCTATGGGGTTGGGCATTGAATACACGTGGATTATTCAAGTAAAATGGTAAAAATGATATCACTATTTCGAAACAGAAAGTCATCAATCATAAATTGCAGCATCTGTTGATGTGTTGCGCTAAGCTGTTTGCTTCAATGCCAAACTACATTTTCACACTCTCTCTTGCAGGTTTCAAATACAGCAACTGTACCACCACAACAGTGCAGCACAGGAGAGCCTATCGTCAGTGCCGCGTCGAGAAATTAAATAAAAAAGCACTTACTCCTGGAAACTTCTCGTATCATCTTATTGGTTTGTTTGTGATTATAAAACTGCACTTTCATGGGAATTGAATCAACTAGCCCCATTTATTGTCCCATTGAAACTAAATAAATTGACAATGTGGAGCTTGTTTCCAAATGCCTGCATCATAGGCCTACAAGATTACTTATTGGCTTCAAAATACTCTTACATGTAAAGAACGCTGTTGATATAGTCATTGCTGGAAATGTTCTGCTGATATTTTTGTTACAATCCTCTAAAGCCTACACACTTTCGTATTGTTAACCACAAAAAGATTTATTGACCTGTGTGCAGCAAACATGCTGTTGCAGGCATAAGGCTGCAATACGCTGAAACTCATACATCAGAATTCTACACACTAACAGCAGCCAATTCCTTGTAGACCCTCATTAGGTGTGCATGAGAAAGCGCATTAGACTGGCAAAAGACAGTCTAATGATTCTGATGTCAAAAGACATTAGTCTCTTTATTGAAATACATTAATTTTTTTTTCTGTGAGATTAGCTGATGCATGCTCCTTGTGTTAAGTAAGATGCAATTTTTCTAGTTCATGAAGTTGACTGACGTTATCAAATGATGTAGCAAATTTTCATCAATAGTTGCTGCAAATAGCTAACATGCACGGTGGAAATTTGCTAACTTACAAATACTATTTTCCTGCATTTAGTAACTAAGTAATAACCGTCGTGGTAGTAATGTTACTAGCTTAGCTTACCACCTTCCAATAAGTAGTAACAGGAACTAGTAACTGTCACGGTAGTAAATTTACTTTCTGTTACTACCTTTGGTATGTAATAGCTGCAGGTAGTAAATGACATGGTAGTAACTTTACTACCTTGCCGTTTACTACCTGCAGTTACTACTTAGGTAGTCAATGTTGTGACAGCAATTTACTACCTCAAAGTTAGTAAGTAGCACTACCTTTTCTTTTAAGAGTGTAGAATGATGTGTCTTGTAGTTAATATTGTTTGGGACACAATTGCAAGGAAAGTGCAAACGTTCAAAGCCAAATTGCTAAGGTAGCTTGCTAGAAAATAAGTGGACTGCCCCCTTATTTGTTTTGAAAGGATAAGTTCATGAGATTCAATTAGCTTAATCTAATCCAATAGCAGCTTTGAAAACCACTTTAGAGAAACTACTGCCGAGATCCTTTAGGGGGCCATTATGTGCACAGGTGCTGAAGTGGAACACGTGGAGGTTGAAAATTGAGCAATAAAGAATATGGCATGTATTTTAGGGTGATTTTATTTTTACCTTCGTTATTTTGTTCACACAATGCCCTATTACTCCAACAAGAGAGCATATAGGTGAAGAACCCTTGCAATGCATCCTATTGTATATGTAGTGATGCGTGTGCTCTGCAGGTGAGAAAGACAATGGGGACATCAATGAACATCAATGTCTAGTGGGTCTTTGGGATTTTGCCGAAGACATCATGTTTGTCCATGATGAACCGGCAGTGCAACCACACACGGACATAGGAAAGAAGGCACATAACACAGTGCTGTGTTTCGTGTACCTTTCCTCTGTGTGTGGTTGTGCTGCTGGTTCATCATGAGGGACAACCAACTAGCCCAAGTTTCAGTCTTGCTAGACATGTTTGTGCCTGCTATTTTTTTTTGTGTCAACAAGCTGTCCTCCTACTCTTGTAGAACTTCTCACTGTCTTGTGTTTGCGTTGTAGCGTGACAATATTCTCTATATTTTCTCTCATGGCTCTAAGTTTCATTGTTCTGCTCAGTATGCAGCTGCGCAGCAGCATAACATGTTCCTTCATTCACTTAGTGCACTAAATACTGGCATGGGTACTCGAAGAAATGGCACAAAATGTAACAACAATTAGCGGTGCCAGGTGGAACACCTAAATGCCACAGTTCTACAGTAATGGGTGAAGGGAAGGGCTTGAAGCAGAGAATGGAAATAAGGGACCCATGCATACATAATTAAGTGCCAGGCTGGCACAGTGATGGATTTGGACTCGATGCCTGACTAACTTATTGCAAATATATGTCTCAACACTGCAAGGGAAAGGTCATGTTTTGAAATGGTACCAGAAAAATAACAAATACATTTCAGGTCTCAACATTTAGTGAAGGACAAATCTTGTACTATATGCAAATACCCTTTATGTGGCACAATGTCTGACAGATGGTGTGCCATGGTAACTGCCACGGAAGGGGGCTGCACGTAAAGGATAATATTGAAGAATTGATCGCTAGGCAAGTTGGTAATCCATGACTACAAAGAACTGCGCGAAATAAACTGGCACAAGGAAGACGCTTGTCCGTGTGTCTCCTTGTGCCAGTTTATTTCACGCAGTTCTTCGTAAAAAAGAATAATAGCTGCACATTTAGACGTGTATGTCTGCATGCTTATGTGAGCGCTATATGAGCTGCTAATTCTGAAAAAAAAGCTGCAACACTTGCGCTTGAACTACTGCAGAATGTTATTGTGTATAGCTAGTGTTGGTAGTGGCAATATATCTTGTATTCTCAAGCACAGTTTGTATTAGCTGCTGTACCAGCCAAAGCTAAGGATGTTGCATGACAGCTTATATTTAAATAAAGGTGCACGTAAAGCTACATGGTATGGAACAGGGGCGTAGCCAGGGGGGGGGGCATTGGAGGGCGTTCAACCCCCCCCCCCCCCGAAAATTTTCAATTTTGCTTGTGTATATATACACACAGACATGCAAACGCATGCACAAACATACATAAAGCATGGATGACTCCCCCCCACCCTGAAAAAAATTTCTGGCTACGCCCCGGGTATTGAACATGAGGGAGGTTGACTGGGACACGTAAAGCTCAACATTTATGGGTGTGCTATTAGTGTGAAAGCGTGCTTTTTATTTGCAGCTGTTATTTGCAATTATGACACCTACTGAGTAAAAGAATTGTTCCTCTATATCTACTATTTAGTATTTTACGTTTGCATGTCGTGTCCCATGATCCGAATCAAGCAGGATGCTACTGACTGCACATTTTTAAGACAGGTGAACATTTATTCCTAGAAGTCAAGATTACTGCCCGAGTTCAGCCACTTCTAGCATTCTGCTAGTTTATACGTTTTAAGCGTTGTTAAGCTCAAAGCATACTCGACTGGATGACGTGGAGTGAAGTAATACTGGCCCTTGTCGCTCCGATCACATCTCGTAGCCAAGGAAAGAATCACTTTCACTCGTCGACAATGGGTGGAATACGAAAACAACCTTCAACCTGCTGTTTCCCAACACAGGGCCTCCACCAGATCGCTGTTCGGCGCTGATATGTGGTCAACTGAGGCATGTTATAGAGCTTAACGTTCATGAAGCTTCAAGGTGCAAAACAAGTGCATATTTAATTTGGGGTTATTATTTAGATTTAACAGCACCTATTAAATATTAGAATGTTTCAAGTTAATCTTTGCATCATTCAGTATAATTGTTCACATGATCCTTCTGAATCCTTCAGGCCACTTCTGACTTTTGAAGAAATAGCATGGTTTTATCCTTGAAAGCTGGATCATATTGTGACTTCATTCGATTTCAAGCATTGCTATTTTTGATGCGACGCTTGGCAGGAAACATATGTTCTAACGGGTGATGCAAGCGATTTCATGCGTGCTCTTTCCGCGCCAGTCATGCACTATACGTTTCATCGTTTGTGGAAGCCAAGGGGAGCATCACTTCCAACTGTCAACAACGAACGAACCACGAGAACGAACAACCTCAGACCCGCCGTCCTCCCCAGCATGACAATCCCACGGCATCGCTCGTCCGCGCCGTCAGCCTCGAGCTCGGGAGACTGCATTCTTTTTCTGCGAAGGCTCGTTGTTCTTTCGACTCAACAACAACGTTTCTTCACCGCCTATGCTACACTCGAGAGAGAAATGAGCGCGCCCGTTCTGAAAGCTGGTCCGTCGCCTCGTACGCGCTGCACTACACCAAACCCATCAGTTGCGCGAATAAGCGATTATGTGTTTTAATCCGATTCTCTGAGATGAACCTCTACATAATACTGTCCGTATAAACGCACCGACATCAACGCGATGCTCGCGAAGGACGTGGGAGACTGTACTTCGCCAAGTAGAGATGAGATCAGCTGACTTCCACCGCCTGTACTGCGTCAAACAACGCAGAAAACTTTTCTTTGGCGGCTGGTTGCACATCAGGGCACGTTCGGCTGCTGTATGATGCCGGCAAACGGAAATGCACTCGGAAATGCGTCGTTCATTGTTCACCTCTATCTCCGTGCGGGATGCGGAAGCCGTCGGACGAGAAACATAATTCCACACACAAACTGACTGTGACAGTGTGACTGCCCGTGAGGGTTCGCTCAAGGTCGTGCACACGTATACACGCGTATTATACGCGAACGATGCCTCTCATATATGCAAAATTATAGCGTTGTAGCCGATCGTAAAATCGTCCAAGATAACATGAGGTGCATATATAAAACCGCGGAAGTCCACCCAGATCGTGTGGTGCGGTGGCGTAGTGGTTACAGTGTCTGCTTGTCACGCGGTTGGCCTGGGTTCAAATCCCCGTGGTGGAGTGTGTGTGTGTGTTGATACATGGTTTGTGACTCTCTGTGCAGTGTTCTTGTGATGTGTAAATGCATATTCATGAGTTGAAATGCTGAAGAGAGCAAAAGAAAAAAAAAAAAGAGGACACTGCACGATCAACTACAACGTAGAAGGATTTCTTTTTTTCTAAAAATTTGCGAAAAGTACCGCATATATTTCGACCGCATATTGAGCCGTATATAAGCCGGACAGATTTGACCTAAAATACCGCTTAACCACATCGACGGTATGCGTTACTTTAAGCGGTCACTTTTAAACGGCCTTCTGGCAACGAGATGGCCGCGCATAGGGAAGAGCCGCATAAATTTAGGCCGCATAGGAAAGAGCCGCTTAGCCAGAGGCCGTATAAAGAAGGGCCGCATGAAAGAGCCGTATAAGTAGGCCGCTTAGAGAGCCATTTATAAGCGTCGAAAATTTGACCTACTTTCCGCCTTATATGCGTTGTTTTAAGCGGTCGTTTGCTAAGAGTGCACGAAAGATTTCATATCGGTCACAGATTTCAAGCTTCGGAGCTCAAACGACATCAGATTCTTCTTCGTCTTCTTCTGTATATTTAGACAACTTTCAACTGCTCTGGACGTCGATGCATCAACCCTTTCTTGCGATAGGACTAATACCTCCTGGTCACGCGATCAGTTTAAATGCAATTTACTACGCGTTGAATTAGGTGCTTCAGGTTATTCGTAAGCTGGTTCACGGTATTATTTACAGTGAATAAAAGAAAGGGGCACTCGCCGACCAAATGAGGAACGTCAGGTCTGCTTACAAATTTAATGCCGCTACATCCCCCATGCAATACCATTAACCGGCCCGTTAGAAAATGACGCGATTCCATCAATGTGACATTTTTGGTTTCGTTATAAAGACAAAGCATCAACATAGTTAGTCGCGTTCAAAAAGTTATTCCTTAATTATTTACTAGTCTAAAAGCTTTATTATCCATGGAAAAGTTGAAAACAACACAACTATACACAAGATCGAGAACAAAAGTGACCTACGCATTGGCGTTATCGTATCACACAGCCCTACTGCCGTTATATAAAACAAAATATGCTACAAGTGCGAGAAAGATCACTAGTATATCCAGACCTAAGTAAGCGATAGCACCACCTAGAAAGAAAAAAAAATAATGTAAGGAGATTACCAAAGGCTACGCCTATTTGGTTTCTCAAGCGACAGCGTTAAGTAAGCTTTATGCCCACCAAATCGCTGTTCATCATTGATCGGTTGTGAACGGTCGCTGAGCATCGCGCGCGCCGTGACAACCTAAGCCATTTCTGGCATAAATGAAGCGCGAAGTGAAATCCCTCACTGCTTCCAAGTATCGCCTGAGTGATGCTTTCAAACGTTAGTCGCTCGATACTTCGCCATGAGAAAACTTAAACTGTCAACCGTGGTAAGCTTTATAACGAACGGGTGAGCTAAGTTTTACCCACGGGCAAAGTTCTTCACGAATGCCGCCTCCCTGGAGTTCAAACTTGGGTTTTTCTTTAGGTAGAAGCAAGGAAAGTGAACATGGTTCATCTACTTCAAAGACTATTATAGTCGCTGCACGGTAATTTTGCCCAACGACTGCATAGAAGCTGATTATTAGCAGCGCACCGGACCGTGCACGATAGTCCGGCGTTTCCACAATCCCAGCAGCGGTCTCTCTCTCTCTCTCTCTTTTATTTTTTTTGTCGGTGCGTTCCTTACAGGTATAGGGGAAAGAGCTTCCTTTAATAAGAGGGCTAACTACGTCGTCAGCAGGGTGAGGGATTTCGACGTAGCGTACAAGAAGGGGCGAACGGCGAAAACGTGGAGACCGGAAAGTGAGATTGAATCGATCAGATGGAAATTGTGGAAGACCGAAGGGATGAGGAGGCTGACCGAAAGGGAAGATGGAGAAACGGGAGCACAGTGTATAGTTCTGTGCAGTTAACACGGCTCAGTCGGAGTACCGAAGGAATCCGTAGGTATAGTATGAAACAACGATAAAGAAAAGAAGGACATAAAGACGTTGGGCATCAAGGTGCGCCGCGGGGAAAGCAGGCATCTATGCTTTCTGAACTTTTTTGCCAAATGGGGAATTATGAAAAGGGAATAGAATGTACGGTTATGTACAGTGCATGTTGTTCCAATGCAGTACAGAATAATTCAGTAGGGCTAATAAAGAAGGATGAATTGGGACAAAAAGTCCGGTTCCTAATATCCTGCGAAAAAGGAGGCAGTTATGCCTTTTTTTCCCGAATGGGTAGGGATAATTGTAATGGAAGTGAAAGAGAGATCAAAATAAGGAAGCATAGAAAAAGGAGTACAAGTGATGAGGAGGAGATTGGGAACGAGGTAGCAGCTATAGATGTGAACAGGTAATTAAGTAATAATAGCGCGCAGTGCAAACTACGCTCAAAACGAAAATGGAGACACTGCAATGGAATTAACATGAAGCACAGGGATAAAAAATGATTACATCACTATTCGCTCAACCATACATTTAACAAAGTTTTCCAGCGATATTTACGTCGGCATCGTAAATATTCTTACATAGTCGTCTTCGTCATTGTCTTTAAAGTGCCGAATTCTAAAAAAAAGGAATTTGAAGTAAATACTTGTTAGTTTTGTTTCACCCACACCACCAGGTCATTATTAGTTTCAGGGGAGGTTGGGGGCTAAGGAAGACGGGAGAAGTTATGTCTATTTGTTTCCAGTAAGATATGGTAGTTTCTGTTACCCTTGTAGTCAGTCTCGTGGAACTTGATGCATTGATGGTGGTATAGAAACGTCTACCAATATGTTTTTTTTTCTTCCAGAAAAAGTGATGCATGTATCAGCATAGTGCTAAATGCTTTTCCACGAAGGCCAAATTGAAATAGTTCTAATGTTCCTTCACGTACCCTTTGCCACTGTTCCTTACTTCCATCCCTCTGTCTCTCTTTCTCTGAATTGACCTCTCCCGTACAGCAGTACGAACAGGAAATGCTTCCGGTAAAGCCGGAGGTTATGAGAGGGAGTCAAGGCGTTATAAACCGTATTACTTCACAAACAATAACGGCAAAACACACCGGGAACTCGAGACTATGTGTAGAGCATGGCGTCCCCGGAGAGAACGGGAAAGAGAGAAGGACTCTGCGATGGAAAGGGAAACGAAAGGAGGGAGTGATACTTGGGAGTTCGCGACTGAAGTCGCTACTGCCGCCGCCATATTTCGCTCCGCAGCCCCCGTCGGCGACTCGCAGTAATGGTTGTATGCCCGCCTGCTTCTCCCGTTTTATTTTAGACGAAGCCCGCAGCCAATTAGGCCACTCAACAGTTTTGGGCCTTCCGGAGAGATTAATGGTCCCTCTCCAACCTTTGCTTTTGATCGTCGGCTACCATGACTTGCATGGCAGCCTTAGCACCCTTCCCACTTCCAATGCTTCACTTCGTGATCGTTAGTGCCAGTGCCAGTGCTCTATCCCAGAATGCTAGAGCGCTTATGGTCTCAATGGTCCGCGTCCACGAAAAACAAACTGCCTGCCAACGAGCGTCATCCTAGCTTTGACAAAAACACGCAGCTTTTTAGAGTGTCGTTGTTTACGGGCTGCAATACGCGGGGTTACTACTTCGGCACCTCAACGCTGCACTGCATTGGAAGGGTCCGCTGAACGCTGTCTCCTCGAGTGTGCGCAACATGACAAGCTCCGAGATGCAAAACACTGTTGTGTGAACAGTTAACAGAGACGACCCTAGTAGTGTGCTCGAACCCTAGTGATGTCCGAACAAACGAATGATGACTATCAAGTTTACTGAATTCTTGAAGTAGACAGTGAACTCAGAAACTGTTTATGAATGGCAGTTAACGTGCGTAGTTATTTTTGTATGATCACTTTACCAGTATGTCCTCTTTGTTATATTTGTTGTCTAATTATATCTTTCGTGTGTGTGTGTGTGTGTGTGTGTGTGTGTGTGTGTGTGTGTGTGTGTGTGTGTGTGTGTGTGTGTGTGTGTGTGTGTGTGTGCGCGTGCGTGCGTGTGTGCGTGCGTGCGTGCGTGCGCGCTCGTGTGTGTGGGAGAGGGAGAGAGCATTCATTGTGAAAAGCCAAGTCCACAAACTGAACTACGGTATATATTCTAGACAGCGCACAATAGTATGACACGCTGCTATCTACACAACTCGCTGAAGGTGTCACAGAAAACGCGGCAGTTTGCCCGCAAGCTGTCGATAAGTAGAGAGAAGCG